>NC_134802.1:1671187-1871187 GCF_046742065.1 Oratosquilla oratoria
ATATGTACCACAACATAAGCAAGAAAGAGTATACACTCATGCCTCGATAAAACAGACTAAAAGGGGGGAACACCGCTCCGACAATAAACCCCGATTGTCCAGAAGTTATTCTGATACTACTGGTATATTCAATGATAATGTTACAAAAAAATGAGGAATGAATACAGTTACGGTAACTTTCCTTAAGCACACTATCCAATCTGATAGTGTAAATACCTGGGATCTGGCCCAAAAGTTACACCTCATGAGTACCAAGTCCAAAATTTTCCATAAACCAAATACTTCAAGCGAATATTGGGTAAGTTGTTACCTTTGTTTACGAATATCAGAACACAGTTTGTTTCTTTACTCCATCTCCTCTTCTCTACGGTTGCCGCCCTACGTAGGCGGCATGAGGAGCAAGTGGATACGCGAGGCTGCCATATCGGCGACTTGATTATATTTATTGTAGTTGCCCCTGCGTAATGACATACTCTCTAAACATGTCTTCATCACATTTTCTATGGTTATAGAAAATTCACGGGGGAAAGATGAGAATCAAGATCGATATAAAAGCGGTGACTATTTTTTATGATGCGAATATTAATGACGCAACATTGTATGTTCTGGCAGCTAATGCTTCGCCAAGCTAGATTTTGGCCCGGAGTGAAGTGGCTATTCAACACTACACCTGCTTTCACCGACACTCCACTTTCCAACTTTTTAATCAACTCAAGCTTCTTGTGATACTGTTAAAATCTGACTCTTTTCCTCTTTTGCTAACAGGATGTAACAAGGTGCCATCGGTTGAAAAAAACTGTTGAATTCTTTCACAAACCAACACACATAAACAGGACCAAAAAAAAAAGGTCGAAAAAACATGGACCAAACAGCTCCACAACGTGTTTCGGCCACAGTAGGTAAACAAAGCGACCACTAATGGTCCACTCCTGCGCGGTCAACTACGGAAACATCGGACTGCGTCCTAAGTCCGCTCCGGACGATCCAGACGCTACAGATTTTGTCCGTTGCATCCGTAATCCGTTAAAGTAAGGCTCCGTTAAAACTCGAGGTGATGAGTGTACCTCAACCTGGTACAACAAAAAATGTAGTGACGTAGTAGGGCTAAGGATAAAAGAGACCAAAGCTTGGAAAGATAGGAAACCAAGAATATAAGAACAAAATAGTAAAATGGCACAACATTATATCAACACTAAGAAATGATTATGTAAAAAAATACGCAGGCGATGAAAAGAAGAACACTGTGAGACGATAAAATAAACAAAATTGCCAAGGAACAACTCTAAGCTATTTTACAGGTATGTAAATGGTTAAACTCAAAACACAACCCACCAAACACAGAAATGGCAAAAACTGAGCCAGGGAAATTATGAACTTATACGCAGCAAGAAGAAGAAATTGGCTGAAACTATTGAACAATCATTTCAAATCTGTATTCACAATTGAAAGTTCACAGAACTGTGAGGGAATAAAGAGAGAAATCCCCCCAATGAAGAAATAACTGTAATACAGAAGGAAATCAGAGACCAAATAAAAAACCTTCATGTCAGAAAATCACATTGTCTTGTGCTAGGCCTTGTATTTGAGTTGGTACATTGAATCATAAGCTGTGATGCTAGTAGCTCCTGCAATCAATGTCCTAGAGTAACACTTAGCCTTTTATGATCAATTTTTACCTCACTGGTTAAGGAAACCTTGGAGTAAAACTCACTCAATTCAACACATGAATCTAGTTACAATATTCCTTGTACTTACAATTAAGTCTGTGTGAACAGAGTGTGAGCGTGGTACTCAGGAGGATGCAAAAGTGCCCATGCATCTTTTTTATGCTACAGCTATAGAACACAGTGCCATGGCACAGGTGACAATGTAACCTATCCTATTTCTACTTACCCAGCTCCACACAATTTACCCGTATCTTTATTTTTGTGTGAAGAGGGCTTACAATATAGTCACTAATAACTATCTATTACATATAATTGAAGGGGCATGGAAGTGAGGGTCCTACTTCGTTTCTTTTTTTTTATTTATGTGCCCTCTGACATCTGCTGGTAGGAGGCCCCAGTTTTGTATTCCTTCGCTGCCGGCTTCCAAGTCTTCCACATCATCTGTGTGTGCGATGCCCGCGTCCGTTGTGTAACATGTCATAACATGACAACAAGGTTCGGCTGGACTTGCAAATTGGATATTGAAAGAATGCAAAGAGGAGTTGATGGACAAAATATACAATATTTAGTCAACTCTCAATTGACGCGAGGGTTACGTTCCTGGAGACATCGTGTTAATCAAAGTCATGTTAGTTAAACATATTTTTCCCATAGGAAATAATGGTAATGGGGTGGGGGTTAGGTTCCTGGGCACTGGGAAAGTCTTGTCTATTTTGGGATCTTGTTACTCTGAATTTGAACAAACACATTATTAATACATTTGTAGGTTACAGAAACAACAAAAACACACATTCTTGTATTTATCTGTAGTACACAGTTATTTATTCTATGTGCGCACTCATCACCAGCCACCCTCCGCCTCACTTGCCTCTTCTTCCGACTCCCGGTGTAGAACAGAAGACGAGAGTACAATCTCTAAATCATTCATTTCTTTGTGACAATTTTTCAAGCTTTTTATGACTTATAATCATGGTCCATACCATTTTAAAAATTAGTTTACCATTAAATGTGGATTGGTGGCCACCATTTTCTTTTTTGTTTTTGGTGTAGAACAGAAAACGAGAGTGGAAGAGACTGACCACGCGGAGGCCCTCTCTCTTAGTGCTCTTACCGCCAAATAAAAATTGTGTTAGTTAAACTCGTGTTAATTGAAAGTTGACTGTAATTAAATACTCAAAGAAGGAAAGGTAACACAGGACAGGAAAAGAAGCAAATATACCAATATATAAAGGAGGGAACAAGGAAAATGCAACCAACTACAAACCGGTCTCCCTTTCAAGCACAATAGCAAAAATATGTGAAAAAAGGTGTCAAAGGTAGATGGGTTAAACATTTGGAAGAAAAAAACATACTGAATCCAAATCAATATGGATTTAGACAAGGAAGATCATGTACAACAAACCTGATCTGCTGTCTATTTGAGACAATAGAGATAATACAAGAAAGGGATGAATGTGCAGACTGTGCCTCTCTAGATCTACAAAAAGCATTTGATAAAGTACAACACAAAAAGCTAATAAGAAAAATAGAATCAATAGGTGGCATCAAAGGATAATTATTGGAATGGATGGAAGATTACCTGACTGGGAGAAAAATGAGGGTAGTAATTAGAGACAAATACTTGAAATGGGAAGAAATGATAAGTAGTGTCCTGCAAGGATCGGTATTGGCTCCAATCATGTTTGCCATACATATAAATGACATGGATGAAGGAGTAGATCACATACATACATATACCAAAGGCTTTTTCCCCCTTACACAGGGGGGTAGCCAAAAAGAAAAAGGCATAGAAATCACTCCCACCCAGTGATTTCTGGGTGGAAGAGGCTGGATGACCGCATTGTGAACAGCTGCCCAGGATGTAATACTTCACCCCATTCTATTCAACACATTATGGAAGACTGCATTATACACAATCATGCATGCAAACAACACAACATACACTATATAAAGCTGTTTTGGCTGTGGCATTCCTTGGGGAGACAGGACTGCTTGGACAGACAGTCTAGGGAACAACAACAACAACAACAACTCCCACCCATTTCATTTCCATGTATTCCACTCCCCTCCACCCTTCCCCCTCCCTCCTATCTTGACACCTCCTGGATGACGGATCATCCCTGCATCCTGTCCACTGCCCTGGGTCAGAAGCAGTGTCACAAGACACAGCACATCCACAGCAAGGCCGCTTCATAAATTCGGTGACCCCCCCTCTCCGTCCCCTCATGCAGGAAAGGAGAAGACGGGGAGAAATCCCTTTAGGCTGCGTCAAATTTTTTCTCGTACAAACTTCCTCACCCCCCTCTCCTACCCACTCCCCCTCATGCATCACAGCCGCATCTATACACAACCCTTCTCAATTCACCCCTATCTTCTGTCCTCTCCCTTCCTTTCTCTACAGACATTCCTCTCATTTGTAATGCCCCTTTCACCTCATCCATCCATCTCATCCTAGGACACCCCCTCATATTCACTCCTTCCACCTCCGCCTTCCACAATTCTTTTACTTATCTTTCTTCACTAATTCTTTCCATGTGTCCAAACCATCCTAATACTCTTTCATCAACCCTATCTCCCAGTTGCATTTCTACCCCTGTTCTCCTCCTCACCTCCTCATTTCTCACTCTAGCCTAGTAACCCCTATCATACTTATCAGATATTTCATCTCAAACACATTTAAACTCCTTCTCTCTTCCTCTCTCATGTTCCATGTTACTGCCCCGTACATTGCTATTGGCACAATCACTCCTTCATATAACCTCCTCTTAGCATCCATTCCCAGATGTCTATTTCTCATTACAATTTTTAATCCACCAAGGCATTTACTCGCTTCTCTCAATCTACATTCTACCTCAACCCCCCCCTCCTCCCTATCCTTTCACCTTCACACCCAAGTGCCTAAAACTATCCACTTCCTTTATTCTCTCACCCTTAATGCTCATTTTTAGCCTGCTGTCACTTTCTCCCCTTGTACATCTCATCATCTTACTTTTTGCCCACATTTATCTTCAGCTTCCTTCTTTCACACACCTTCTCAAACTCTGTCACTAACTTCCTCAATCCCTCCTCTGATCCTGCTACAAGAGCAGTGTCGTCAGCAAACAACAACTGGCTCACCTCCCACTTTTCTCCATTTTCTTTAATCATCTCCAACCCCTGACCCACTACCCTTGCATTCACCTCTCGCACCACCCCATCCATGTAAAGATTGAACAGCCAGGGTGACATAACACACCCCTGATGAAGTCCCACCTTTACCTCAAACCATTCACTCTCTCCATTTCTAATCCTAACGCAAGCTCTACTACTCTCATAAAAATTCTTGACTGCTCTTAACAGCTTTCCTCCTATCCCATATATCTGCAATACCTCCCACAGTGCCTTCCTGTCTACCCTGTCGTAAGCCTTTTCCAGATCCATAAAAGCCCAAAAAACATCCTTACCTTTTCCTATAGCTTTCTCACATATCTGTCTTACCACAAAAATCTGATCTACACATCCCCTACCTGTCCTAAATCCACACTGTTCCTCACCAATTACTCCCTCTGTTCCTCTCCTAACCCTCTCAATCAAGACCCTCCCATAAGCCTTCCCAACTACACTGAACAAACTGATCCCTCTGTAACTACTACACTCACACTTGTCCCCCTTTCCCTTGTAAAGCGGAACTATATAGGCACTCCTCCAGTCCTCCGGCACTCTACCCTCTCTTAAACAAACATTAAATAACCTCACCAGCCAGTCCACCATAACTGTACTTCCTTTCTTCAGACATTCTGCATGGCATCCATCCAACCCAGGTGCCTTACCTGCTCTCATCATCTTAACAGCTGCTTTCACTTCATCCTTCCCTATTTCTCCTCCATTTTCCTCACTCATCGCTATCATTTTCTTATCACTTCCCACTGCAACTACCTTTCCCTCCCTATCCTCCTTCAGATTTAGCAACTCGTAAAATACTGTGCCCATCTTCTTCTTACTGCCTTCTCTTCTATTTTCATCTCTCCATCTGCACCTTTTACCTTTTCTTCTGTACTTGATTCACCACCTCTTCCTCCTGTAATTTCCTTCCAAAACATCTTTTTATTACTTTCAAAATTTTCTGTCATACTCTTATCCCATTTCACATCTCTCCTCTTTGCCTCTTTAATCTTATGCTTTACTTCCTTTCTCTTTACTTTGTAACTCTCATACGATTCCCTCGTCCTAATTTGTAGCCAATCTATGAATGCCTGCTTCTTCTCTTCTGCACCCTTCTTTGCTTCCTCATCCCACCACTCACTACCCTTCTCTTTATTTCCTCCCGCCCTCCTTGTTCCACACACCATCATTGCACACCTTATAACTCCCTCCTTGAACCATCCCCATTCCTCCTCCACTCGTAATTCTACTCTATCCTTTATTTTCTCCCACTCCTCTCTCAACTTCTTCTTATACTCATTCTCCTTTTTTTCCTCATTTAAGCAGTTCACCCTAAGTACCCGTCTGGGGTATTGGCTGCTTGTTATTGTGGCAAAGTAGCATGCAGTTGATACTTTAGGGTCTATATGGGGTGCCCCTATAGACCAGAGCCACACATCATTTTGTCTATGATAGAGGAAAACTCTTCATAGAGAAATGATGACACTTTTATACTACGACTGTCCCTCCGTTATGCTGTCCCCCAACCCCTTGCTGCTGTCCTGTACCATTTCTCAGAGTATTCATTTTCTGCTGTGGGGGAATTCCCTGTGGTGGGGGAAAAGAATACTGCCACCAAGTATTTCCACTTGGATCATATGAGGCGAGAAGAAAGGGACGGGGAGTGGGACTAGGCATCCTTCTCCTTGTAACCCCGCAGGGGACATTCCTAAACGAAAAAGTAAAGGCATAAGAAGGTCTAGGAGTTTTCGGAACAGCTCCCTAAGGTTTGGGTCTTTTAATGTGTGTAGATGTGGTACAGATGAGAGTAAAAGGGAAGAGATAGGTAGTATGTTTGTGAGAAGAAAGATGGATGTGTTGGCTTTGAGTGAAACTAAGTTGAAAGGGAAGGGTGAGTGTAAGTTTGGGAGTGTAAGTGGGAGGTTATCAGGAGTGAAGAGAGGGCGAGGGAGGGAAGGGGTGGCTATTCTAGTAAGTGAAGAGATAGGTAAACGGGTAGTGGAGTGGAAGGAGGTTTCCTCAAGGATAATGTGGATAAAGGTGAAACTGGGAAAGGAGATGTGGGTCTTTGTAAGTGCATATGGGCCTGGCAGTGAGAAGAGTGTAGAAGAAAGGGAGGCCTTTTGGATAGATTTAAATGAGTGCATAGAGGATTTAGGGAGAAATGTCAATGTAATAGTACTGGGAGACCTTAATGCTAGGGTAGGAAATGGTCTAATTGATGGAGTGGTTGGGAAATGTGGAGTTCCAGGAAAGAATCGTAGTGGAGAGTTGATGGTGGAAATGTGTCTAGAAAGAGAGTTGATGATAGCAAATACAGTGTTTCGGAAGAAAGTCAATCATAAGTACACATGGAAGAGGGTGGTGGATGGAAGGGTGGTAGATAGAGCGTTGATGGATTATGTAGTGGTAAATAGGACTATGATAGGAAGAGTTAAGGATGTACATGTGCTAAGGGGAGAGGATGGGGGAATATCAGATCATTTTTTGGTGGAAGGTAAGTTGAGAGTGGAGGATAGATGGAGAAAGAGGAAAGGGACAAAAGGTAGGGAGGTGCTTAGAGTGAACTCTTTAAATGAAAAGGAAAAGGAGGAGTACAAGAAGCTGAAAGAGGAGTGGGAGGGAGTGAAGGATAGAGTAGAGGTAGGTGTGGAGGAGGAATGGGGATGGTTCAAGGAGGGAGTCACAAAGTGTGTAAGGATGGTGTGTGGAACAAGAAGGACAGGAGTAAATAGAAGAAGGGTAGTGAATGGTGGGATGAGGAAACAAAGAAGGTTGTAGAAGAGAAGCGAGCTTTCACAGATTGGTTACAAAATAGGACGAGGGAGTCATATGAGAGGTACAAAGAAAAGAAAAGAGAAATAAAGCAAAAGGTAAAGGAGGCAAAGAGGAGAGCAGATGTGAAGTGGGGTAAGAGTATGACAGAAAATTTTGAAAGTAATAAAAAGATGTTTTGGAAAGAAATTAAGAGAGGAAGAGGCGAATCAAGTAGAGAAGAAAAGGAAAAAGGTGCAAATGGAGAGATGATGATGGAAGAGAAGGCAGTAAGGGGAAGATGGGCAGAATATTTTAGGGAGTTGCTAAATGTGAAGGAGGATAGGGAGGGAAAGATAGTTGCAGTGGGAAATGCTAAGAAAATGAGAGTGAGGAGTGAGGAAAATGGAGGAGAAATAAGGAAGGATGAAGTGAAGGCAGTTGTTAAGATGATGAAAGCAGGTAAGGCACCTGGTCTGGATGGATGCCATGCAGAATGTAAAAAAAGGAGGTACAGTGATGGTGGACTGGCTGGTGAGGTTATTTAATGTTAGCTGGAGAGAGGGTAGAGTGCTGGAGGACTGGAGGAGTGCCTGTATAGTTCCACTTTACAAGGGAAAAGGGGACAAGTGTGAATGTAGTAGTTTCAGAGGGATTGGCTTGTTAAGTGTAGTTGGGAAGGTTTATGGGAGGGTCTTGTTTGAGAGGATTAGGAGAGGCACAGAGGGAGTAATTGGTGAGGAACAGTGTGGATTTAGGACAGGTAGAGCTTGTGTAGATCAGATCTTTGTGGTAAGACAAATATATGAGAAAGCTATAGGAAAGGGGAAGGATGTTTTTTTGGCTTTTATGGATCTGGAAAAGGCTTACGATAGGGTAGACAGAAAAGCACTGTGGGAGGTACTGCAGATATATGGGATAGGAGGAAAGCTTCTAGGAGCTGTCAAGATTTTTTATGAGAGTAGTAGAGCTTGTGTCAGGATTAGAAATGGAGAGAGTGAGTGGTTCAAGGTAAAGGTGGGACTTCGTCAAGGATGCGTTATGTCGCCCTGGCTGTTCAACTTATACAAGGATGGGGTGGTGTGAGAGGTAAATGCAAGGGTAGTGGGTCAGGGATTGGAGATGGTTAAAGAAAATGGAGAAAAGTGGGAGATGAGCCAGCTGTTGTTTGGTGACAACACTGCGCTTGTGGCAGGATCGGAGGAGGAACTGAGGGAGTTGGTGACAGAGTTTGGGAGAGTATGTGATAGAAGAAAGGTAAAGATAAATGTGGGTAAAAGTAAGGTGATGAGATGTACAAGGGGTGAAAGTGGCAGTAGACTGGAAGTGAGCATTAAGGGAGAGTGACTGGAGGAAGTGGATAGTTTTAGATACTTGGGTGCAAATGTGGCAGGAACAGGTGGAGTGAAGGTGGAGGTAGAATGTAGATTGAGAGAAGCGAGTAAATGCCTTGGTGGATTGAAGAGTGTAATGAGGAATAGACATTTGGGAATGGATGCTAAGAGGAGACTGTATGAAGGAGTGATTGTGCCAACAGCACTGTATGGGGCAGAAACATGGAACATAAGAGAGGAAGAAAGAAGGAGTTTGAATGTGTTTGAGATGAGGTGTCTGAGAAGTATGATGGGGGTTACTAGGCTAGATAGTGTGAGAAATGAGGAGGTGAGGAGAAGAACGGGGGTGGAAAGGGAGCTGGGAGATAGGGTTGATGAAAGAGTATTAGGATGGTTTGGACACATGGAAAGAATGAGTGAAGAAAGACCAGTAAAAGAGGTATGGAAGGCAGATATGGAGGGAGTGAACATGAGGGGACATCCTAGGATGAGTTGGATGGATGGGGTGAAGGGGGCGTTGGGGAAGAGGGGAATGTCTGTTGAGGAAGGACGGGAGAGGACAGAAGACAGGGGTGAATGGAGAATGGTTGTATATGGATTATGTTGTGATGCATGAGGTGGAATGGGTGGGGGGATGGGGGGTGAGGTAGTATGTGTGAGCAAAATGTGATGCAGCCCGAAGGGATTTCTCCTTGTCGTCTCCTTTTATGCATGGGGGGACGGAGAGGGGGGGTTGCCGATTTAATGAAGCGGCCTTGCTGTGGATATGCTGTGTCTTGCAACACTGCTTGTGACCCAGGGCAGTGGACAAGGTGCAGGGGTGACCCGTCATCCAGGAGGTGCTAAGATAAGAGGGAGGATGGAGGGGTGTGGAGTGTATTCAGGGATGGAATGGGTGGGAATGATTTTATGCCTTTTCCTTTTTGGCTACCTCCCTTGTAAGGGGGTAAAAGCCTTGGTATATGTATGTACTCTAAGTACCTCCCTACCTTCTGCCCTTTTCCTCTTTCTCCACCTATTCTCCACTCTCAATTTACCTTCCACCAGGAAATGATCTGATATTCCCCCACTCCCCTTAGAATATGTACATCCTTAACTCTTCCTACCATACTCCTGGTCACCACTATATAGTCCATTAACGCTATCTGCCACCCTTCCATCCACCACCCTCTCCCATGTGTACTTATGCTTGACTTTCTTCCTAAACACTGTATATGCTATCATCAACTCTCATGACACATCTCCACCATTAATTCTCCACTACGATTTTTACCGGGAACTCCATACTTCCCAGTCACTCCATCAATTGGTTCATTTCCTACCCTAGCATTTAGGTCTCCCAATACAACTACATTGATATTTCTTCCTAATACCTCTATGCACTCATATCTGCCCAAAAAGCCTCCCTTTCCTCTACGCTCTTCTCACTACCAGGCCCATATGCACTTACAGAAAACCACATCTCCTTTCCCAGCTTCATCTTCATCCACATCAACCTTGATGACACCTCTTTCCACTCCACTACCTGCTTACTTATCTCTCCACTTACTAGTATAGCCACCCCTTCTCTCCCTCGTCCCCTCTTCACTCCTGAGTACCTCCCAGCTACACTCCCAAACTCACAGTTGCCCTTTCCTTTCATTTTAATTTCACTCAAAGCCAGTACATCCATCTTTCTTCTCACAAACATACTGCCTATCTCTTCCCTTTTACTCTCATCTGTACCACATCCACATACATTAAAAGACCCAAACCTTTGGGTACTGGTTGGAAAACTCCCAGACCCTCTTATGCCTTTACTTTCTTTTTTAGAAATGTCCCCTTGTGGGTCTACGGGTAGTAGGACTCGTAATCCCATCCCCCCGTCCCTTTTTTGTTGCCTTTTATGACTCAAGTGGAAATACTTGGTGGCAGTATTTTTTCCCCCCCACCATAGGGTAGGTAGGCAAAAAAAGGAAATGAATATACAAAGAAATGGTACAGGACAGTAACAAGGGGTTGGGGGACAGCATAACGGAGGGACAGTCGTAGTATAAAAATGTCATCATTTCTCTATGTACAGAGTTCCTCTATCACAGACAAACTGATGTGTGGCTCTGGTCCGTAGGGGCACCCCATATAGACCCTAAAGTATCAACTGCATGCTACTTTGTCACAATAACATGCAGCCAATACCCCAGATGCAGATGATGCAAAAATACTAAAGAAAGTAAGAACAGAGAAGGATTGTGAATCATTACAGTTAGACCTAGACAAAATCTGGAAATGGAATCAAAAGTGGGAAGTAAACTTCAATATCAAGAAGTGTAGTATAATGGAGTTTAGAAAAAGTAAAAATAGAATATCAAGAAATTATAAAATTGGTGAAGAAGTAAAAAAAGTGAACTTGGAAAGAGACCTTGGAGTAATAAACAGCAAAGACATGACACTGGACAAACATAGATACATACATATACCAAAGGCTTTTTCCCCTTTACACAGGGGGGTAGCCAAAAAGAAAAAGGGCATAGAAACCACTTCCACCCATTCCATTTCCTATATATTCCACTCCCCCCCCACCCTCCTCCCTCCCTCCCATCTTGGCACCTCCTGAATGATGGGTCATCCCTGCATCTTGTCCACTGCCCTGGGTCAGAAGCAGTGTCACAAGACACAGCACATCCACAGCAAGGCCGCTTCATAAATTCGGCGACAAGCCCCCCGTCCCCTCATGCAGAAAAGGAGAAGGCGGAGAGAAATCCCTTTGGCCTGCATCAAATTTTTTCTTATACATACTTCCTCACTCCCCATCTCCCACCCACTCCCCCTCATGCATCACAGCATCATCCATACACAATCCTTCTCCATTCACCCCTATCTTCTGTCCTTCCTCCAGAGACATTCCTCTTTTTTATAATGCCCCTTTCACCCCATCCATCCATCTCATCCTAGGACGCCCCCTCATATTCACTCCTTCCACCTCTGCCTTCCACATTTCTTTTACTAATCTTTCTTCACTCATTCTTTCCATGTGTCCAAGCCATCCCAACACTCTTTCATCAACCCTATCTCCCAGTTCCCTTTCTACCCCTGTTCTCGTCCTCACCTCCTCATTTCTCACTTTATCTAGCCTAGTAACCCCTATCATACTTCTCAGACATTTCATCTCAAACACATTCAAACTTCTCTCTTCCTCTCGTATGCTCCATGTTTCTGCCCCGTATATTGCTGTTGGCACAATCACTCCTTCATATAACCTCCTCTTAGCATCCATTATCAGATGTCTATTTCTCAATACACTTTTTAATCCACCAAGGCATTTACTCGCTTCTCAATCTACATTCTACCTCCACCCCCACTCCTCCCTTTCCTGCCACATTTGCACCCAAGTATCTAAAACTATCCACTTCCTCCAGTCTTTCACCCTTAATGGTCACTTCCAGCCTACTGTCACTCTCTCCCCTTGTAAATCTCATCACCTTACTTTTACCCACATTTATCTTCGGCTTCCTTCTTTCACACACCTCAAACTCTGTCACTAATTTCCTCAAACACTCCTCTGATCCTGCTACAAGCGCAGTGTCGTCAGCAACAAACAATTGGCTCACCTCCCACTTTTCTCCATTTTCTTTAACCATCTCCAATCCCTGACCCACTACCCTTGCATTCACCTCTCACACCACCCCATCCATGTAAAGATTGAACAGCCAGGGCGATATAACACATCCCTGACGAAGTCCCACCTTTACCTCAAACCATTCACTCTCTCCATTTTTTATCCTAACGCAAGCTCTACTACTCTCGTAAAAACTCTTGACTGCTCTTAACAGCTTTCCTCCTATCCCATATATCTGCAGTACCTCACACAGTGCCTTCCTTTCTACCCTGTCGTAAGCCTTTTCCAGATCCATAAAAGCCCAAAAAACATCCTTACCTTTTCCTATAGCTTTCTCACATATGTCTTACCATAAAAATCTGATCTACACAACCCCTACCTGTCCTAAACCCACACTGTTCCTCACCAATTATTCCCTCTGTTCGTCTCCTAATCCTCTCAATCAAGACCCTCCCATAAGCCTTCCCAACTACACTGAACAAGCCGATCCCTCTGAAACTACTACACTCACACTTGTCCCCCTTTCCCTTGTAAAGCGGAACTATATAGGCACTCCTCCAGTCCTCGGGCACTCTACCCTCTCTCCAGCAAACATTAAATAACCTCACCAGCCAGTCCACCATAACTGCACTTCCTTTCTTCAGATATTCTGCATGGCATCCATCCAACCCAGGTGCCTTACCTGCTTTCATCATCTTAACAGCTGCTTTCACTTCATCCTTCCCTATTTCTCCTCCATTTTCCTCACTCATCACTCTCATTTTCTTCACAATTCCCACTGCAGCTAACTTTCCCTCTCTATCCTCCTTCACATTTATCGACTCCCTAAAATACTCTGCCCACCTTCCTCTCACTGCCTTCTCTAACATTATCATCTCTCCATCTGCACCTTCTAGCTTTTTTTTTTTCTACTTGATTCACCTCCTCTTCCTCTTTTAATTTCCTTCCAAAACATCTTTTTAATTCTTTCAAAATTTTCTGTCATACTCTTTCCCCATTTCAGATCTGCTCTCCTCTTTGCTTCCTTTACCTTATGCTTAACTTCCTTTCTCTTTACTTTGTACCTCTCATACGATTCCCTCGTCCTAATTTGTAGCTAATCTATGAATGCCTGCTTCTTTTCTTCTACACATTTCTTTGCTTCCTCATCCCACCACTCACTACCCTTCCTTCTATTTCCTCCTGCCCTCCTTGTTCCACACACCATCTTTGCACACCTTATGACTCCCTCCTTGAACCATCCCCACTCCTCCACTCCTAGCTTTACTCTGTCCTTTACTCCCTCCCACTCCTATCTCAACTTCTTGTACTCATTCTCCTCTTTTTTTTTTTTTTTTTTTCTCTCTCTCTCATTTAAGCAGTTCACTCTAAGCACCTCCCTACCTTCTGCCCTTTTCCTCCTTCACCTATTCTCCACTCTCAATTTAGCTTCCACCAGAAAATGATCTGATATTCCCGCACTCTCCCCTTAGAACATGTACATCCTTAACTCCCCCCACTATACTCCTGGTCACCACTATATAGTCCATTAACGCTCTATCCACCACCCTTCCATCCACCACCCTCTCCCATGTGTACTTATGCTTGACTTTCTTCCTAAACACTGTATTTGCTATCATTAACTCTCTTTCTAGACACATCTCCACCATTAATTCTCCACTACGATTTTTACCTGGAACTCCATACTTCCCAGTCACTCCATCTATTGGTTCATTTCCTACCCTAGCATTAAGGTCTCCCAATACAACTATATTGACATTTCTCCCTAATCCCTCTATGCACTCATTTATATCTACCCAAAAAGCCTCCCTTTCCTCTACACTCTGCTCACTACCAGGCCCATACACACTTACAAAAACCCACATCTCCCTTCCCAGCTTCACCTTCATCCACATCAACCTTGATGAAACTTCCTTCCACTCCACTACATGCTTACTTATCTCTTAACTTACTAGTATAGCCACCCCTTCTCTGCCTCGTCCCCTCTCCACTCCTGGGAACCTCCCAACAACACTCCCAAACTCACACTTGCCCACCCCTTTCATTTTAGTTTCACTCAAAGCCAGTACATCCATCTTTCTTCTCACAAACATACTGCCTATCTCTTCCCTTTTACTCTCATCTGTACCACATCCACACACATTAAAAGACCCAAACCTTTGGGTACTAGTTGGAAAACTCCTAGACCCTCTTATGCCTTTACTTCTTTTAGGAATGTCCCCTTTTGGGGCTACAGGTAGTAGGACTCGTAATCCCATCCCCCGTACTATTTTTTGTCACCTCGTACGACTCAAGTGGAAAGACTTGGTGGTAGCATTCTTTTCCCCCACCACATGGTAGGCAAAAAAAGGAAATTGATATTCAGAGAAATGGTACAGGACAGTAACAGGGGGTTGAGGGACAGCATAACGGAGAGACAGTCATAGTATAAAAGTGTCATCATTTCTCTATGAAAAGAGTTTTCCCTCTATCACAGAGAAAATGATGTGTGGCTCTGGTCTATAGGGGAACCCCATATAGACCGTAAAGTATCAGCTGCATGCTACTTTGTCACAATAACATGCAGCCAATACCCCAGACTGGGACTAAGGATTTGCTTCATATATATATATATATATATATATATATATAATTTTTTTTTTTTTTTTTTTTTTTTTTTTTTTTTTTTTTTTATCAAAAGTTGAGGGATAAACTATTTCCAGAATACACAATATTTCTTCCTTGAATGACTTATATACCAGTTCGGTTGCAGGTTATAATAGGAGCCATGAGTCTCCTACAAGAGAGATTTGGGTCAACAGATTGATGACCTGTCATCAATCCCACATTACTGATTGACTCCCAAGAATGCATTCACAGTGTTGAGTGAAAATTTGTAGTATTACTTGCTGTAGGAAAATTTAGTTATATTTAAACCTATGAGGAATGGGTTATGCCAACAGGGCTTATTATTATATTATTCTTAATTACAGTTCAGTGAGCGAGGACATGGCACAGCTTTATCACCATGTTTGTACTGTTAATGGTGAAACACCTTCTCGTGTTCTCCTCGACCACAGCAAAGGAGGACATGGCAAGGAGAAAGTAGAAGGTATGGTACTCTGTGACTACCTTATTGCATTATTATTAATTTCCTTCATTTTTCTACACATTTTTACATACTTAAAGAGTAATTTTAGGAATTAAGTAAGGTTATTGTCACAGTCATTAGACACATTTTGTCAAAATTAGTCATAGAAACTGAAATGCACATGTCTGACAAGAAGTGATTGATAAGCTTTGAAGCAAATAGTGAAGCCAAAGTATCTGAAAAACAGCCAAGAAGCAATAATATCACCAACCCTACTTATGCTATTTGCTTACAGCATTTCCACTCATGATGTGGAGCTCAACACCAAAGCTGTAACATATTTGGATGATTAACTATAATTTTTCATCTTGGTAACCACAAGTTAGTAGTCAGAAGCACTCAGATTTATCGTGGTGAGTTAGAGTAATGGGTAACACAAAACAGTGTCTGCATACCATCAGAAGTTCACACATGACATTTCTTACTGTGGCTACCATGAATCAGAGAAGCACCCAGTTGGGTGTGGGGGGGGTGTCATATACATATGACCTTCACTTCTCACAGAAGTTACTGTGCACTGCTTGCAATAGTCTTCTCTGACATCAAAAAGAGTATGAAAACTCTAGCTTCCCACTAAAATCGACACCACCCAAAATCAAGAGGACACACCAACCCCACCTCCACAAAGAGTCCTGGGGGGCTGGTCTCTGTATGAAGCTCAGAAACTCTGTTTTCTTTATCACTTCCCACTAACCATCTCCCCCATCTCTTATTCCTGTTTTTTCACATAAAGAGGTCAGTACCCAGAAGCTTAGCCTCCCACACCTCCTTGTAACTGGAGAAATAGGAGCCAATCTGTTTGCAAGCAATCATGCAAGCAAAGGCAACAGTGTTTATTAATCAGTGGGTGATATGTATATGGTAGTGCTTGATGCACACAGGAAGACAGACGGGCATCAACTGACATAGGGGCAGTGTCTTTCACTACACAGGGCAAAGACGATGCCATGCCTAGTAAAAATATGGTGACCCAGAACATTGGGTCATTAAATGTGCATGACTTTGGTACAGATGAGAGCAATAGGAAAGAGATTGGGGGGTTGTGAGAAAGAAGATGGATTTGTTAGCGTTAAATTAAATTAAGTTAAAAGGGACATGATTTTGAGTATGGGACTGTGGTAGGGAGAATGTCAGGAAAGCTAGAGAGGCCAAGGGCAAGAAATTGATTGTAAATTGTTTGTGATTTACTTGCTGAGTGTTAGGAACCTTGCCTTATACAAGTGCAAAAAAGTAAGAGAGTGAGGGTAGGAGAGAGACTGAACAAGCTGGGGACACTAGCTTGCCCAAGTTCAACAGTTACCAATTAACATTTATTCGAGGAAATATACATTAACATTGTTATACAATTTAACATGGTAACATTGATAGAAAATTAGTGTGAATACAAAGAGAATTAACCTAAATTAACCAAGAAGAAATAGAACATACAATATAACCTAATAGCCTATAGGCGAATGTGCAGATGAAACTGTCCAAGTTTAGGGATACCCTACTCCACCCTCCACAATATTGGGGGGGTGGGGGGTGGACATGGCTATAAAGATATATCATGGGCACGTAACAGTGTCTATGATTTATTGTTGTATCATCATTTGTTGGAGAAAAGTATGCTAAAGTTATGAGTCTATCTTTATGTATTGTGTTGTCTTCTCAAATTGTTATGTAATCTGAATAAAGGTACTGTCATTTGTGGTGTCAGTTTTGTTTCTTGTATGAGTGCAATCTGTATGTTTTCTTCATACAGGAAGTGGTGCAGTTCTGTGTTAGTGAGTCCATTCATGCTTAACTATTGTATGTTTAAGGTGTATTTACCTAGTTGTACTATACGGAAAGGGAGCTATGCTCTTGGTGACCTGTCTTTGTATCTTTCAGCATCAAGTTTTTTCTTAAAATCTTGAATAGTATGTGCACACACTGTTTCTTTATCTAAGTTATTCCAGGTATCCAGCACTCTGTGTGGGAAGCTATTCTTTTTCCTATCTCTTCTACAGTTATACTTTTTTGAGTTTCTTTTCATGACCTCTTGTATTTCCATTGTAATTTTTTAGTAAGTCATTCCTATTAACCCCTTCCATACGGTGCTGCACACGTAGGCATCATGGACTTAGATCTCGGTGGCAGCAGCCAATGCCAGCCGTACGACGTGTCGTAATAATACTCGCATCATAAAATATAGTCACCGCTTATATCGATCGTTCTCTCTTCACCTGTGAATTTTGATAACCATAGAAAATGCGATTACAAAGGAATTAGAAAGAATGTCATTATGGAGGGGCGACTACAATAAATATAATCAAGACGCCGATATGGCAGCCTCGCGAATACACTCGCTCCCCATGACGCCTACGTGTGCGGCACTGTATGGAAGGGGTTAAGGCTTTGCATTCCTTTCATAATTCTAAATATAGTCAGTAGATCACCTCTTTCTCTTCTCTGCTCCAGTGTTGGTAGTTCCAATTTTGATAAGCTTTGTTCATATGTTAATTTGGAAGAGCTGGTGCCAACTTTGTTGTTTCTCTCTTTATTCTTTCTAGTTTCCTTATATTCTTTTTAGTACTGGGTGACTATGGTGTTGCTGCATATTCCAGTTTTGGTCTAATCAATGTAACTAATATTTTTTTAATAATTTCTTCATCCAAATAATCAAATGCCACTTTCATTGACCATAAGGGGGTACACTACACCTGGGGGTCATTTTCTAAACTATTTAGAGTAAGGAGCTGAAACTTCTCAGGTAAATAGGTATCCATGTTGCCTACATTTTAGGTGAAACAGAATGATGTATGTACACATGTATTACCAGTAGCGACATTTAAATGTGCACAGCAACATAATACATGGACCAATTTGTTTTATATTTTGGCTATGGTTAGTCAGTAGGCACACCTAGGGCCGGTCATTGAGTAATTGAACAATTTCCTTTATACTTTTGCATACAGGCATTTCAATTTTAATGTCCAGCAAATATCGTGAAAAATATATATATATTTTTTGTCTTGTTCCCATTATTACTCCTAACTCTTTAATCCTATTCAAATTATTCAAATGACTGGCCCTAGCAGTTACTAAAAGTAATATTCCCTGTAAGTTTCATCTAAATATTATGTATTTTAGATTTTTTTTTATTAAAAAAAATGAAAAAATATAGAACAGAGATATGGCGACTCAAAATATAAATATATCTCTAACTTGCTTATAGTTTCACCAATTTGACTGATCTTTTAATGGCTTAATCCTTATTATGTAATGGGTAAGTACAGAAAAAATCATCAACATATTTCAATTATAAGTACTTTAAATACTGAAAAACTAAAGTATAAGTATATCACAGTAGTGATGATGCACAGACAACACCATCATATAATTTGCATTTTTGCACCTTTGTCGGTTTCTTCATACGAAACCTCACTACTGGGGGTCTACAGGGTATCTAAATCATCTCACCACACTGGCATCTAACAAGTGAATTTATCCACTTCAAAAAACTGCTCTTCTCCACAATCATAAATTCACATTCATTCTCATCTCCCCTCTGTACAATTTCAGAACTAATATCTAATTTTCTTGCTGCATTAGAGATGAATGAAGTAATTGATGGTGTAGAGCTGGCCACAGGTGTTGAAAGAGGTGCAAGTGAGGGTGGTGCTGGAGTGAGAGGTGGTGAAGTCTTGGCTAGTTGTCTTTGACTGTTTGCCATCTTTATCTGTTGTTTTTTTGTCATTGTGGATATTCTTTTATTCTTTTTGTTACCCATAATGACTGTACTAATGAGTAATATATACTAGCTAAGGTAATAAATTGCCAGGAGAGCTCATGAGACATGCATACTCCCCCTTTCAGAACTAGCAGGTACCTGATGTCTAGCTGAGCTCAGAGTTGCCAAGCAGCCAGCCTGGCTATCCCTCCACCTTCCTACCTTCCCCTCCACCCTCGTCCTGTCTGCTGAAGCACTGGGCGAGCGTAAATTCAATTGAATTTCAAGGTTATTCAATGAGCCTGAAGATCCTAAGTGGCATGCCTCCCTCTAGTGTGGGTTGTGCCTCTGTATGGTCACCGAATCTCATTAAAGACATCGACAGACTGGAAAAAGTACAACGGAGAGCCACAAAACTGATTCCAAATATCAAAAATAAATCATAAGAAAATCGACTAAAACATATGAATCTGTTTTCCCTAAAAAAGCGTAGACTCAAAGGTGACTTGATACAGGTCTTTAAGATTCTAAAGGGAATTGACAACATCAAAAGTGACAAAATTTTCACATTGAATGAGAATCAGACAAGAAACAATGGTCTCAAACTATCCGGAAATAGATTCAATTAGGAAGTAGGTAGAAATAACTTTGCCAACCGTGTAGTTAATGAATGGAATAAACTTCCTGCACAGGTAGTGCAATGTAGTTCAGTTCGAAGCTTTAAGACTCATTTAGATAAACATCTAAGCAATTTAAAGGTCTTGGGTGAGGTTTAAAGGGACAGAGTTAAAGGCACAATCCACACTAGAGGGAGGCGTGCCACTTAGGACCTTCAGGCACATTGAATAACGTTGAAATTTGATTTAATTTACGCTAGCCCAATGCTTCAACGGCCAGTACGATGATGGAGGGGAAGGGAGGAAGGTGGAGAGAGAGGTCTTGCCAACTTTGAGCGCAGCTAGGCGTCAGTTACCTACTAGCTCTGAAAGGGAAAGTGCACATGTCTCATGAGCTCTCATTGCAATCTATTACTTTAGCTAGTACATATTACTCTTTAGTACAGTCATCATGGGTAGCAAAAAGAACAAAAGAACATCCACAATGACAAAAAAACAGCAGTTAAAGATGGCAAGCAGTCAAAGACGACTAGCCAAGACCTCACTACCTCTCACTCCACCACTGCCCTCACCTGCACCTCTGTGACAGTGACAGAGGTAAAGGACAACATTAGACTAAACAATTCAAAGAGGAAGATTAAATCCAAAGAAGAAAGCAAGAGGAAAAAGATCAAGGCTATACAGGAAGAAGAGAGAAAGAAGAGAGAAGAAGGGACATCATATGATGCTGGAGGGGGTGCCCTACCAACATAGATTGGTGAGGGGAATCTGATGAGGAAAGAGAAGGTGCCCACTGCTGGAAAATAAACCTCTTTCCAATGATTTAGATACCCTGAAGACCCCCAGCAGTGAGGTTTCATATGAAGAAACCGCCAAAGGTGCAAAAAAGCAAATTATATGATGGTGTCGTCTGTGCGTCGTCTCTACTGTGATATACTTATACATTAGTTTTTCAGTATTTAAAGTACTTATAAACAAAATATGTTGATGATTTTTACTGTACTTACTCAGTATATAATAAGAATTAAGCCATGAAAAAATCAGTCAAATTGGTGAAACTATAAGCAAGTTACAGATATATTTATATTTCAAGTTGCCATATCTCCGTTCGATATTTTTTTACTTTTTTTTTTTTTAATCATAAAAAATCTAAAATACATCAGATTTAGATGAATCTTGCAGGGAATATTACTTTTAGTAACTGCTAGGACCGATCGTTCGAATATTTTGAATAGGATGAAAGAGTTCGGAGTAATAATGGAAACAAGACCAAAAAAAAATTTATTTTTCATGATTTTTGCCGGACATTAAAATTGAAATGCCTGTATGCAAAAGTATAAAAGAAATTGTTCAATTACTCAATGACTGGCCCTAGGTGTGCCTACTGACTAATCATAGCCAAAATATAAAACAAATTGGTCCACGTATTATGTTGCTGTGCACTTTTAAATGTCGCTACTGGTATACGTACATGTGTACATACATCATTCTGTTTCACCTGAAATGTAGGCAACATGGATACCTATTTACCTGAGAAGTTTCAGCTCTTTACTCTAAATAGTTTAGAAAATGACCTCCAGGTGTCACGTACCCCCTTAATAGGTTGAAGGTTTCTCTGACTATTTTGTTTATATGTTTATCTGGTTGTCTTTGCTGATTATTACTCCAAGGTCCCTTTCCGAGTGCACTTTCTTGATTTCTTCTTCACCAATTTTATAATTTTTTGAAATTCTGTTTTTACTTTTTCCAAACTCCATTATGCTACACTTCTTGATATTGAAGTTCACTTTCCACTTTTGAGTCCATTTCCAGATTTTGTCTAGGTCTGATTGCAATGAATCACAGTCCTCCTCTGTTCTTACCCTCATATATTTTTGAGTCATCTGCAAAGAAATTCATATAACATTCAACTCCTTCATCCGTCATTTATGAAATGGCAAACATGATTGGAGCCAGCACCGACCCTTGTGGAACACCACTTATAATTTCTAGTATTTGTCTCTAATTACTACCCTCATTTTTCTCCCAGTCAGGAAGTCTTCAATTCTAATAGATTACCTGTGATGCCACCTATTGATTCCAATTTTCTTACTAATTTCTTGTGTGGTACTTTGTCAAATGCCTTTTGTAGGTCCAAATAGGCACAGTTTGCCCATCCATCCCTCTCTTCTATTATATCAATTAGTCTCGAGTAGAAGCAGGTCAGGTTTGTTGTACATGATCTTCCTTGTCTAAATCCAAATTGGTTTGGGTTTAGTATAGATTTTTCTTCCATGTGTTTAACCCATCTACTTTTGATCACTTTCTCACATATTTTAGCTACTGTACTTGTTAGGGAGACCAGTCTGTAGTTAGTTGGATTTTCCTTGTTTCCTCCTATATATATTGGTACAATGTATGCATTTTTCCAGTCTTGTGGTACCTTTCCTTCTTTGAGCGAACATTTGATTATAGTGTGTATTTTATCTGTTAATTCTTCTATGCATTCCTTCAGTATCCAATTTGCCATACCATCTGGACCATGCAATTTTCTGACATCAAGGTTTTTTATTTGGTCGCTAATTTCCTTCTTTGTTATAGTTATTTCCTTCATTGGGGGGATTTCTGTCTCTCTATTCCCTCACAGTTAGGTGTGTTCTCAATTGTGAATACCGATTTGAAGTGGTTGTTCATATCCTCTACCATTTCCTGTTCTGTATATTCATGACTTCCTAGGCACAGTTTTTTTATTTCTTACTTGTTTTTTAGTTTACCATTCACATATCTGTAAAATAATTTAGGTTGTTCCTTGCATTTTTCTATTATTTCCTTTTCATAATTTCTCTTTTCTTCTCTGCGTATTTTTACATAATTGTTTCTTAGTTTGATGTATGTTTGCCATTTGCTGTTTTTTTTTTTTTTTCCTCCATTTTTTCCATAGTTTGTCTCCTTTATCCTTAGCTTCACTACATTTTTGTTGTACCAGTTCTTAATGGATGTTCTTTCTGTTGTTGTGGTACATATTTATTCACACCCTCATTATAAATTTTAGTATATTCCATTTCTCTTCCATCCTTGTTTCATCATTTAGGAATTTTTCCCAGTTTGCATTACGAAAGGATTTTTTAACTTTCTCAAAATACATTTTGTTGTACATTGGTCTTCCTATTCTATGTTTCTCCTTTCTTCTTAGGTCTTTATGCTCTTTTAGTTCAAATTCTATAAGTGCATGGTCACTCTTTCCTATTGGTATTTTGTAATCTATTCTGTCTACAATTTCAGGTTCTGACATAAGTATTAAATCCAATCTTGAAGGTTCTGTATGTGGTATTTTCCTTTATCCACTGAGTCAATGTGTATTCAATGGTCATATTGAGTAGCATGCTGCCCCATACATCCTCTCCACCCCTCACTGTCATTTCTTTCCAACTTATTCTTTTGTGTTAAAATCACCCATGATTACTATATTTCTTCCTTTCAGTGTATTAGTTCATGTTTAGTATCTTCCAACAATTTGGAATGATCGTGTTCTGTCCAGGACTGTGTTTTAGGGGGCACATACATACATACATATACCAAGGCTTTTTCCCCCTTACAAGGGAGGTAGCCAAAAAGGAAAAGGCATAAAATCATTTCCACCCATTCCATCCCTGAAAACACTCCACACCCCTCCACCCTCCCTCTTATCTTAGCACCTCCTGGATGACAGGTCATTCCTGCACCTTGTCCACTGCCCTGGGTCAGAAGCAGTGTCGCCAGACACAGCACATCCACAGCAAGGCCGCTTCACTAAATCGGTGACCCCCCCTCTCCGTCCCCCCATGCATAAAAGGAGAAGACGGGGAGAAATCCCTTCGGGCTGCGACAAATTTTGCTCACACATACCACCTCACCCCCCATCCCCCCGCCCATTCCATCTCGTGCATCACAACATCATCCATATACAACCATTCTCCATTCACCCCTGTCTTCTGTCCTCTCCCATCCTTCCTCAACAGACATTCCCCTCTTCCCCAACGCCCCCTTCACCCCATCCATCCACCTCATCCTAGGATGTCCCCTCATGTTCACTCCCTCCACATCTGCCTTCCATACCTCTTTTACTAGTCTTTCTTCAATCATTCTTTCCATGTGTCCAAACCATCCTAATACTCTTTCATCAACCCTATCTCCCAACTCCCTTTCCACCCCAGTTCTTCTCCTCACCTCCTCATTTCTCAATCTATCTAGCCTAGTAACCCCCATCATACTTCTCAGACACCTCATCTCAAACACATTCAAACTCCTTCTCTCTTCCTCTCTTATGTTCCATGTTTCTGCCCCATACAATGCTGTTGGCACAATCACTCCTTCATACAGTCTCCTCTTAGAATCCATTCCCAAATGTCTATTCCTCATTACACTCTTTAATCCACCAAGGCATTTACTCGCTTCTCTCAATCTACATTCTACCTCCACCTTCACTCCACCTTTTCCTGCCACATTTGCACCCAAGTATCTAAAACTATCCACTTCCTCCAGTCACTCTCCCTTAATGCTCACTTCCAGTCTACTGCCACTTTCACCCCTTGTACATCTCATCACATTACTTTTACCTAAATTTATCTTTAGCTTTCTTCTATCACATACTCCCAAACTCTGTCACCAACTTCCTCAATCCCTCCTCCGATCCTGCCACAAGCGCAGTGTCGTCACCAAACAACAGCTGGCTCATCTCCCACTTTTCTCCATTTTCTTTAACCATCTCTAATCCCTGACCCACTACCCTTGCATTTACCTCTCGCACTACCCCATCCATGTATAAGTTGAACAGCCAGGGCGACATAACACATACTTGACGAAGTCCCACCTTTACCTTGAACCACTCACTCTCTCCATTTCTAATCCTGACACAAGCTCTACTACTCTCATAAAAACTCTTGACAGCTCCTAGAAGCTTTCCTCCTATCCCATATATCTGCATAACCTCCCACAGTGCCTTTCTGTCTACCCTATCATAAGCCTTTTCCAGATCCATAAAAGCCAAAAAAACATCCTTCCCCTTTCCTATAGCTTTCTCACATATCTGTCTTACCACAAAGATCTGATCTACACAAGCTCTACTCATCCTAAATCCACACTGTTCCTCACCAATTACTCCCTCTGTTCCTCTCCTAATCCTCTCAATCAAGATCCTCCCATAAGCCTTCCCAACTACACTTAACAAGCTAATCCCTCTGAAACTACTACATTCACACTTGTCCCCTTTTCCCTTGTAAAGAGGAACTATACAGGCACTCCTCCAGTCCTCCGGCACTCTACCCTCTCTCCAGCAAATATTAAATAACCTCACCAGCCAGTCCACCATCGCTGTACCTCCTTTTTTTTAGACATTCTGCATGGCATCCATCCAGACCAGGTGCCTTACCTGCTTTCATCATCTTAACAACTGCCTTCACTTCATCCTTCCTTATTTCTCCTCCATTTTCCTCACTCATCACTCTCATTTTCTTAGCATTTCCCACTGCAACTATCTTTCCCTCCCTATCGTCCTTCACATTTAGCAACTCCCTGGAATATTTTGCCCATCTTCCCCTTACTGCCTTCTCTTCCATTATCATCTCTCCATCTGCACCTTTTACCTCTCCATCTTAACCTTCCATTGTTTCTTTATTTCTTGGAAGTCATTTTCTTTAATCTTTTCTTCCACTTTCTTAGTCACTGACTGTATTTGATCCTTCATCTCTTTCTTCAATGCCTCATTCCTATTCATATCTTCATTTTTCAATCTTATATTTTTTCCCTTAATCCTATTTAGTTCTATTTTCAATTTGTCAATTTCCCTGTTGTTTTCTTCATTGGCTTTTCTTAACATGGCTACTTCTTTGTATATACTTTTGCATTCACTTTTCAATTCAATTCTTTTGCATTCACTTTTCAATTCAATTCTTTTGCATTCACTTTTCAATTCAATTCTTTTGCATTCACTATATTCAATACTTTTGCATTCACTTTTCAATTCAATTATTTTCAATTCACTTTTCAATACAAATCAATTTGGATTCAGACAAGGACGATCATGTACAACAATCTTGATCTGCTTCTACTCAAGATTAATAGACATAATACAAGATAGAGATGGTTGGGCAGATTGTGCCCTTCTGGACCTACAAAAGGCATTTGATAAGGTACCACACAATAAACTAATAAGAAAAATAGAGTCAGTAGGTGGCATCAGAGGAAAATTATTGGAATGGATGAAAGACTTCCTGACTGGGAGGAAAATGAGAGTAATAATTAGAGATAAATTCTCAAGTTGGGAAGAAATGATAAGTGGTGTCCTGCAGGGATCAGTACTGGCCCCGATCATGTTTGCCATATACATAAATGACATGGATGAAGGAGTAGAGTGTTATATGAATTTCTTTGCAGACAACGCAAAAATACTAAAGAAAGTAAGAATGGAGGAGGATTGCAACTCATTACAACAAGACTTGGACAAGATCTGGAAATGGACTGAAAAGTGGGAAGTGAAACTCAATATCAAGAAATGTAGTATAATGGAATTTGGAAAAAGTAAAAACAGAATATCGAAAGATTACAAAATTGGTGAAGAAGAGGTCAAAAAAGTAAACTCTGAAAAAGACCTTGGAGTGATGATCAGCAAAGACGTGACACCGGACAAACATATTAATAAAATAGAGAAATCTACAATTTATTGAGGTCAATAAAAGTGGCATTTGTCTATTTGGATGAGGAATTGATAAAAAAAAAATTAACTACACTAATAAGACCAAAACTTGAGTATGTAGCAACACTATGGATGCCCAATACCAAAAAGACTCTAAAAAAACTAGAAAGAATACAAAGAGCAACAACAAAACTGGGACCAACTCTTTCCAAAATGACATATGAACAAAGACTGTTCAAATAAGAATTACCAACTCTGGAACAAAGAAGGGAAAGAGGAGACCTACTATCTATAGAATTATGAAAGGAATGGAAATCTTAGATAAGAATGATTTATTGAAATGGGACAATGGAAAAACAAGAGGGCATGAAAAGAAACTCAAAAAAGATAACTACAGAAGAGATCTGAAAAAGATAGCTTCCCACACAGAGTGATAGATACTTGGAACAAATTAGATAAAGAAACAGTGTGTGTAAACACTATTCAAGATTTTAAGAAAAAATTTGATGCTGAAAGATACAAAGACAGGTCACCATGAGCATATCTCCCTTCCCGTATAATACAATTAGGTAAATACACTCCCTTTAGACACACATTAAACAACCTCACTAGCCACCACCTCTCCTGTGGTAGGGGGAAAGTTCCCTTGTGGTGCGGTAAAAGTCCCCTGTGGTGGGGGGAAAAGAACTGCCACCAAGTCTTCCCACTTGAATAGTAAGAGGTGACAAGAATGGGACAGGGATTAGGAATAGGCATCCTTCTCCCTGTAGTCCCACATTGGACATTCCTAAAAAAAGTAAAGGCATAAGAGGGTCTAGCAGTTTTCTAACCAGTACCCTAAGGTTTGGGTCTTTCAATGTGCATTGAAGTGGTAAATATGAGAGTAATAGGGAAGAGATAGGCGGTATGTTTGTGAGAAGAAAGATGGATATGTTGGCTTTGAGTGAAACTAAGTTGAGAGGGAGGGGCGAGTGTAAGTTTGGGAGTGTAGTTGGGAGGTTCTCAGGAGTAAAGAGAGGACGAGGGAGAGAAGGGGTGACTATACTAGTAAGTGAAGAGATAAGTAAGCATGTAGTGGAGAGGAAGGAGTTTTCTTCAAGGTTAATGTGGATGAAGGTGAAACTGGGAAGGTAAGTGTGGGTTTTTGTAAGTGCATATGGGCCTGGTAGTGAGAATATTGTAGAAGAAAGGGAGGCTTTTTGGATAGATTTAAATGAGGGCATAGAGGAATTAGGGAGAAACAACAATGTAGTGGTATTGGGAGACCTTAATGCGAGGGTAGGAAATGAACCAACAGGAAAACTAAAAAATATCCTATAGAGAAATAGAGAAAAGCAGATGGAGGAAAATACAAAAGAAACAGTCATGAAAGTGATTAAAAAAGGAAAATTGGGTGAGAGATACAGTTGACAAAGGTAAATGCATTGTGGTCCATGGTATCCAGGAAAAACACAATATGCATAAATACCAGAGAGAAAAGGAGGAAAAGGAAATTCTGAAAGAAATTCAGGAAGAAGGGCAAAATTTTGACAAAGAAATTGACGAGATTCACAGGATATGCAAATACTCAAAAGAAAAACAACATAGACCTCTGAAAATAAAACTAAGAACTCAAATAATAGCTGAGGAAATACTATCAAAAGCAATTAAATTAGCAAACAGCAAGAAATTCAAACATGGATAAAAAAGGAAATGAGTGATGAGGAAAAAGAGGAAGACAAGGTTTTCAGAATTGAAGCCAACGATAGAAATGAAAAAAGAATGGAGACATAAGAAAACGAGTTTTTTGGAGAGTACTGAACCTGAGCCTGAAAAAATGGTGCATCAGAAAAATGGAAAATAAAAAAGAAAAGAAGAAAATATGAAACTAAAAGTGGCATACACAAATATGGACGGTGTGATCTCTGTTCATAGAGAAATGATGACACTTTTATACTATGTCCCTCCGTTATGCTGTCCCCCAACCCCTTGTTGCTGTCCTGTACCATTTCACTGAGTATTCTTTTTCTGCTGTGGGGGAATTCCCTGTGGTGGGGGAAAAGAATACTGCCACCAAGTATTCCCACTTGGATCGTAAGAGGCGAGAAGAAAGGGACGGGGATTGGGACTAGGCATCCTTCTCCTTGTAGCCCCACAGGGGACATTCCTAAACAAAAAAGAGAAGGCATAAGAGGGTCTGGGAGTTTTCGGACCAGCACCCTAAAGTTTGGGTCTTTTAATGTGCGTGGATGTGGTACAGATGAGAGTAAAAGGGAAAAGATAGGTAGTATGTTTGGGAGAAGAAAGATGGATGTGTTGGCTTTGAGTGAAACTAAATTGAAAGGGAAGGGTGAGTGTAAGTTTGGGAGTGTAAGTGGGAGGTTATCAGGAGTGAAGAGAGGGCGAGGGAAGGAAGGGGTGGCTATTCTAGTAAGTGAAGAGATAGGTAAATGGGTAGTGGAGTGGAAGGAGGTTTCCTCAAGGATAATGTGAATGAAGGTGAAACTGGGAAAGGAGATGTGGGTCTTTGTAGGTGCATATGGACCTGGCAGTGAGAAGAGTGGGAGGCCTTTTGGATAGATTTAAATGAGTGCATAGAGGATTTAGGAAGAAATGAATGTAAATGTGATTGTACTGGGAGACCTTAATGCTAGGGTAGGAAATGGTCCAATCGATGGAGTGGTTGGGAAATGTGGAGTTCCAGGAAAGAATCGTAGTGGAGAGTTGATGGTGGAAATGTGTCTAGAAAGAGAGTTGATGATAGCAAATACAGTGTTTCGGAAGAAAGTCAAGCATAAGTACACATGGGAGAGGGTGGTGGATGGAAGGGTGGTAGATAGAGCGTTAATGAATTATGTAGTGCTAAATAGGATTATGATAGGAAGAGTTAAGGATGTACATGTGCTAAGGGGAGAGAGTGGGGGGAATATCAGATCATTTTTTGGTGGAAGGTAAGTTGAGAGTGGAGGATAGATGGAGAAAGAGGAAAGGGACAAAAGGTAGGGAGGTGCTTAGCGTGAACTGTTTAAATGAAAAGGGAAAGGAGAAGGAGTACGAAAAGAAGCTGAGAGAGGAGTGGGAGGGAGTAAAGGATAGAGTAGAGCTGGGTGTGGAGGAGGAATGGGGATGGTTCAAGGAGGGAGTCATGAAGTGTGCAAGGATGGTATGTGAAACAAGAAGGACAGGTGGAAATAGAAGAAAGGGTAGTGAATGGTGGGATGAGGAAACAAAGAAGGTTGTAGAAGAGAAGAAGTGAGCTTTCACAGATTGGTTACAAAATAGGACGAGGAAGTCATATGAGAGGTACAAAGAAAAGAAAAGAGAAATAAAGCAAAAGGTTAAGTAGGCAAAGAGGAGAGCAGATGTGAAATGGGGTAAGAGTATGACAGAAAATTTTGAAAGTAATAAAAAGGTGTTTTGGAAAAAAATTAAGAGAGGAAGAGGAGGCAAATCAAGTAGATAAGGAAGGGTAAAAGGTGCAGATGGAGAGATGATAATGGAAGAGAAGGCAGTAAGGGGAAGATGGGCAGAATATTTAAAGGAGTTGCTAAATGTGAAGGAGGATAGGGAGGGAAAGATAGTTGCAGTGGGAAATGTGAAGAAAATGAGAGTGATGAGTGAGGAGAATGGAGGAGAAATAAGGAAGGATGAGGTGAAGGCAGTTGTTAAGATGATGAAAGCAGGTAAGGCACCTGGTCTGGATGGATGCCATGCAGAATGTCTGAAAAAGGGAGGTACAGTGATGGTGGACTGGCTGGTGAGGTTATTTAATGTTTGCTGGAGAGAGGGTAGAGTGCCGGAGGACTGGAGGAGTGCCTGTATAGTTCCTCTTTACAAGGGAAAAGGGGACAAGTGTGAATGTAGTAGTTTCAGAGGGATTAGCTTGTTAAGTGTAGTTGGGAAGGCTTATGGGAGGATCTTGATTGAGAGGATTAGGAGAGGAACAGAATGAGTAATTGGTGAGGAACAGTGTGGATTTAGGACAGGTACAGGTTGTTTAGATCATATCTTTGTGGTAAGACAGATATGTGAGAAAGCTATAGGAAAGGGGAAGGATGTTTTTTTGGCTTTTATGGATCTGGAAAAGGCTTATGATAGGGTAGACAGAAAGGCACTGTGGGAGGTTATGCAGATATACGGGATAGGAGGAAAGCTTCTAGAAGCTGTCAAGAGTTTTTATGAGAGTAGTAGAGCTTGTGTCAGGATTAGAAATGGAGAGAGTGAGTGGTTCGAGGTAAAGGTGGGACTTCGTCAAGGATGCGTTATGTCGCCCTGGCTGTTCAACTTATACATGGATGGGGTAGTGCGAGAGGTAAATGCAAGGGTAGTGGGCAAGGGATTAGAGATGGTTAAAGAAAATGGAGAAAAGTGGGAGATGAGCCAACTGTTGTTTGGTGACGATACTGCGCTTGTGGCAGGATCGGAGGAGGGATTGAGGAAGTTGGTGGTAGAGTTTGGGAGAGTATGTGATAGAAGAAAGGTAAAGATAAATGTGGGTAAAAGTAAGGTGATGAGATGTACAAGGGGTGAAAGTGGCAGTAGACTGGAAGTGAGCATTAAGGGAGAGCGACTGGAGGAAGTGGATAGTTTTAGATACTTGGGTGCAAATGTGGCAGGAAAAGGTGGAGTGAAGGTGGAGGTAGAATGTAGATTGAGAGAAGCGAGTAAATGCCTTGGTGGATTAAAGAGTGTAATGAGGAATAGACATTTGGGAATGGATGCTAAGAGGAGACTGTATGAAGGAGTGATTGTGCCAACAGCACTGTATGGGGGCAGAAACATGGAACATAAGAGAAGAAGAGAGAAGGAGTTTGAATGTGTTTGAGATGAGGTGTCTGAAAAGTATGATGGGGGTTACTAGGCTAGATAGAGTGAGAAATGAGGAGGTGAGGAGGAGAACAGGGGTGGAAAAGGAGCTGGGAGATAGGGTTGATGAAAGAGTATTAGGATGGTTTGGACACATGGAAAGAATGATTGAAGAAAGACTAGTAAAAGAGGTATGGAAGGCAGATGTGGAGGGAGTGAACATGAGGGGACGTCCTAGGATGAGGTGGATGGATGGGGTGAAGGGGGCTTTGGGGAAGAGGGGAATGTCTGTTGAGGAAGGATGGGAGAAGACAGAAGACAGGGGTGAATGGAGAATGGTTGTATATGGATGATGTTGTGATTGCATGAGGTGGAATGGGCGGGTGGATGGGGGGTGAGGTAGTATGTGTGAGCAAAATTTGACGCAGCCTGAAGGGATTTCTCCCCGTCCTCTCCTTTTATGCAATGGGGGGACGGAGAGGGGGGTCGCTGATATAATGAAGCGGCCTTGCTGTGGATGTGCTGTGTATGGTGACACTGCTTGTGACCCAGGGCAGTGGACAAGGTGCAGGGATGACCCGTCATCCAGGAGGTGCTAAGATAAGAGGGAGCGTGGAGGGGTGTGGAGTGTATTCAGGGATGGAATGGGTGGGAATGATTTTATGCCTTTCCCTTTTTGGCTACCTCCCTTGTAAGGAGGAAAAAGCCTTGGTATATGTATGTATGTATATATGATCTTTGGAATTAATTAGCTAAACATCTATCTGGAAATAGAGAAACCTGACATTATGGGAATTGTGGAGACGAAACTGAAAGGCCCTCTATCAACAAATATGGTCAAAGTCTATACAACCACTTGGTGAAAAATAGAACAGACAAACAGGGAGGAGATGTCATGATACATACATACATATACCAAGGCTTTATCCCCCTAACAAGGGAGGTAGCCAAAAAGAAAAAAGCTTAAAACCATTCCCACCCATTCCATCCCTGAATACACTCCACCCCCCCTCCACCCTCCCTCTTATCTTAGCACCTCTTGGATGACGGGTCATCCCTGCACCTTGTCCACTGCCCTGGGTCAGAGGCAGTGTCACAAGACACAGCACATCCACAGCAAGGCCGCTTCATTAAATTGGCGAGCCCCCCCTCCATCCCCCCATGCATAAAAGGAGAAGATGGATAGAAATCCCTGTGGGCTGTGTCAAATTAGAGAATTAAATGACCTAAAGAGCAAAAAGAATGAAAAATGAGGATAAAAATAAAAATGAACTGAGATTAATTGAGATAATACAAGAAATAGATGGCTAGGCAGATTGTGCCTTCTTGGACTTGCAGAAGGCTTTTGACAAAGTACCACATAAAAAGTTAATAAGAAAAATTGAAATAATAGGAGGAATACAAGGTAAACTACTGGAATGGATGAAGGATTTATTAAGTGGGAGAAAAATGAGTGGTACTTAAGAGACAAAAATTTGAACGGGGAAGATGTGAAAAGTGGCATCCCATAAGGCTCTGTATTGGCTCTTTAATGTTTGCCATATATATAAATGACATGGATGAGGGATTGAAGTGTTACATGAACTTCTTTGCTGATGATGCCAAATTACTCAAGAGTAAGCAGAGAAGATTGCAGATCACAATAAGAAGACCTGGACAAAATATGGGAATGAGGTCAGAGGTGTGAAGTGAACTTTAACATTAAGAAATGTAGTATAATGGAATTTGGAAAAAAGCAAAAATAGAATATTGGGCCATTATAAAATTGGTACCAAGAAAGTCAAAAAGTCGACTCTGAAATGGACCTGGGAGTGATTATCTCAAGTGACTTGACACCTGATAAACATGTCAATAAATTAGTTGGAGAGCCTTTTAAATTATTAAGATCAATGAAAGTGGCCTTTGACTACATGGATGAAGAAATGGTAAAGAAAATAGTGGTTGCACTGATAAGACCTAAATTAGAGTATGTTGCAACACTATGTGTACCTAGCAAAAAAAAAAAAAAAAAAAAAAAAAAAAAAAAAATATATATATATATATATATATATATATATATATATATATATATATATATATATATATATATACACATATATAATTCAAAGAGCAGCAGCAAAAATGGCACCTACACTCAAATTTCACATATGAACAAAGATTGGATAAATTACATCCATCAACACTGGAACAGAGAAGAGAAAGAGGTGATTTGTTGACCATTTACAGAATTATGAAAGGGATGGAAGTCCTTGATAGAGATGACTTATTAAAATGGGACAGAAGAGGTACAAGAGGACACGAGAAGCTAAAGAAGGACAGTTACAGAAGAGATTTGAAAAATAATAGCTTCCCACATAAAACTGTTGAGGTATGGAACAAAATGGAGAAACAGTGAGTGCCAAAACTATACAAGAATTTAAGAATAAACTGGGTGCGGAGAGATACAAAAACGGGTCACTACGAGCATAGCTCTCGTCCCGTAAAATACAACTAGGTAAATACATACCATAACCTTTATCACCAACACTCGTTATAGAAAAAACTTGAAAAGGAACAGTTTCCCACACAGAGTGATAAATACATGGAACAAATTAGACAACAAAACAGTATGTGCTAACACTATACAAGATTTTAAGATAAAACTTGATGCGGAGATATACAAAGACGGGTCACCACGAGCATAACTCCCCTCCCGTATATTACAACTAGGTAAACTAGGTAAATACATGTGCACCTAAGATTCTATGTGTAACATATGATACATCCATATCATTCAAACAACACATCACAAACATAAAGACTTAATGCACTTATTTCAATTGAAGGAACAACATTTGGACAAAACAAACTAACTATTACTACAGTACATAAAGAATGTATACGCTCAATGATAAATTATGTGAGCCCTTGCACAGGCCCCGAATCTCACTAAGTCATACCACAACACCCTTGAGACCATACAATACAAAGTCCTAAAGACAATTACAGGCTGCACAAACACAACACCTATAGACCATTTACAGCGTGAAACAAAAGTCTTCAAAGTCAAAAATCACCTTGACATGAGAGGCACACAAACACTTGGTGCAGCCCCCAGAAACATAGCACACCTACTACACTACATGGTAGAACACCGACACACACCAAGAAACATCAAAACAACATTCAAATTCCTATATCACACACAGATGCTCTCTTCTCTTCCTCTACAACCACTAGATACCAGCCTCCATAATCATATAACTCACTGCTCTATCACAAACTGAGAGAAAATTCACTGTTGCATGCAAGACCTCCTGACATCCATCCCTCTCAATCCTCTCTCCCCCAGAAGGACAGAGACTAACTGGCCACACTGCAGTGCAGCCACCATCCAGCCACCTCACCCCATATTATACAACACATTATGGAAGATGGCATTGTACACAATTATGCATGCCAACAGCACAATATAGACTATAAAGGACTTGTGAGAAAGCCTCATTTCAGTGGTGGTGTTGCAGCCAGACAGTTTAGGGAATGACAAGAACAGGACATACTACCTTACTAAATAATCCACCAAATCAAACCCTGCATTAAAATCCCTCTCAAGAGAACCAAAAATCACATAAACACACATTCAGGATACCATGCAGATGTAAGATAGTATCAGTACAAAATCAAACTGCCCTAGATGCAGTCCTCACATTAGACGATGACATTGGTGTGAATGGAAGGCTAGCCGTGAGCTCCAAATCAGTGCTTTTTTTCAAGGAAACACCTAAGTTGTATTTACAAAAGAGTTGTGTTTTACGAGTAACCGCTATGGTAAAATAAGTATCCAGTTTGATATAGTGTATTAATGCACAAAATAGAGGAAGGAAAAGAAGAAAAAAGGAAAAATGAACCAACAAAGAGAGTATTGGACATAAGCAGAGTAGAGTCACCACTGGGGTTGATACAAAAAAAATAAACTTGTTTGAATGATACCCCAAGGCCAACTCAAAGGTGGGACAACAATGCTTTTTCAGGGTTTCCAAAGGAAAGAGGTTGTTAGGTAAAGGTTTAGTTGTAGAAAGAGAAAATAGGTATAACACTGTACTAAGAAATCAGGATATTAATGACTTGATGGAGGAACTAATAAATTTAAAAATTGATTATAGAGCAATGCACAGAGAGATAAGCTATCTACGAAAAGCTAACAAAGAGCTGAACAGAGAGTTTAATGCTTTAAAAAATTAATTAAATATGGTCAGAAGTGATAATGAAAGAATGAAAAATGAAGATAACAAAAATGAAGTGTTGAAAAAAGAAGTCAAAGAACAAATACAAGCAGTGACTGAAAAAGTTGGAGAATCAATTAAGGAGATGGATCTCCTAGAAAAAAATCAATGGAAACAAGAACAAGAAAATCAGAAAATGACATTTAAAGAAATAGTACAACAGCAGGTTGAGGAAAATGCTAAAGAAACGGTAAAGTAATTAAAGAAAAGGAAAACTGGGTAAAAGACCAGTAGATAAAAAATAGTGCATTGTAGGTTATGGTATTAAAAACATAATGTATACAAATACCAAAAATAAAAAAAAAGCGAAAGACATTGCAAAGGCAATTCTGAAATGGTACAAGAGGAGGGACAGGAATTAGACAAAGAGATTGAAGAAGTGTTTAGGATGGGACAATACTCCAGAGAAAAACACTATAGGCCACAAAAAAATCAAACTAAGGTCTCAAATGATAGCTGAAGTACTATCAAAAGCAGCAAAGCTAGCAAATAGTGAAAACTACAAAAATGTATGGATAAAAAAGGAAATGAGCGATGAGGGAAAAAAGAAAAGACAGAAATGAAGCAAATGAAAAAAAGAAAAAAAAAATGAGAGAAGAACGGAGACTGAAAAGAATTTAATTTTTTTGGAAAGTACTGGACCTGAGAAAATGCTACATCAAAATAAAGGAACATTAAATAATAATAATGATAATAAGTAGATTAAAAATAACATATACTAACACAGTATGATTTCAGGACTAAACAAACTTAGATTTTATGTTTTTAAGAAATATGTAGGGAATTTAAGATATGTAGGGAAGCAATGACAGTGAAAGGTGGAGAAGAACTTTGTGGAAATATTCTACTGGATATGACCATTGACTCAATGGGTAAAGGAAAATACCAGATATAGAAACAATGAAGAACTGTCGAGACTAGATTTAATATTGACATAAGAACCTGAAATTGTGGATAAAATAGAATACAAGACACCAATTGGGAAGAGTGAGCACATACTAATAGAGCTCAAAATAAAAGAACAAATTGATTTGAGAAGAAATGAGAAACATAGAAAAGGAAGACTAATATACAATAAAATAGATTTTTAAAAAATTTTTTTTTTTTTTTTTTTTTTTTTTTTTTTTTTTTTTTCTCCAAAATGTAAACTGGGAAAACTTCTTAAATGAAGAAACAAAGATGGAAGAGAAATGGAACATATTAAAAGAAAATTACAAGGAGGGAACGGATAAATATGCACCAAAGAAGAAACAAGAATGGGTGTACATAAAGTGCTGGTATAACAAAAAGTGTAGTTAGGCTAAAGATAGAAGAGACAAAGCCTGGAAAAGATGGGAAAAAGATTAAAAAAAAAAAAAATTACCAAATGGCAAATATATATCAAAATAAGAAACAAATATGTAAAAATATGCTGGGAAGAAAAAAGAAACTACGAAAAGGACATAATAGAAAAATGCAAGGACCAACCTAAACTATACTACAGGTATGTAAATGACAAACTAAAAGATAAACATGAAATAGTGAAACTGCGTGAAGAAAATAATGAATGTATAGATGATGTAGAAATGGCTGAAATTATGATCAAACATTTTAAATCTGTATTCACAATTGAAAGTTCACAAAATTGGGTGTAAGGACAGAGAATAAGATTCCCCCCCCAATGATAGAAATAACAGTTACAATGAAAGAAATAAGGGACTAAATAAAAATTTTGATGCCTGAAAGTCACACGGTCCAGATGGAATTGCCAATTGGATATTGAAAAATGTACAGATGAACTAATGGACAAAATACACAAGATAATTGATTTCTCACTCTAAGAAGTAAAAGTACCACAAGATTGGAAAAATGCAAATATTGTACCAATATACAAAGGAGGGGACAAAGAAAATCCAACCAACTCTAGACCAGTCTCCCTTACAAGTACAATAAAAAAATATGCGAAAAATTACATGGATTAAACATTTGGAAGAGAACAGTATACTAAATCCAAAACAATTTGGATGTAGATCCTGAAGGTCATGTACCACAAACTTGATATGCTTTTACTCGAGGTTAATAGAAATAATAAAAGAAAGGGATGGATGGGTGGATTGTGCCTTTTTAGATTACAAAAAGCATTTGACAAAATATCACACAAAAGCTACTAAGAAAAATTGAAACAATAGGTGGAATACAAGGAAACTTATTGGAATGGATGAAAGATTTCTTGACTGGGAAAAAAAGATGAGGGGGGGTACTTATAGACAAAAATCGACCTGGGAAGAAGTGATAAGTGGAGCCCCACAAGGTTCAGTATTGGCTCTGATAATGTTTGCCATATATGGATGAAGGTGTTGAATGTTATATGAACTTCTTTGCAGATTATGCAAAACTACTAAAGAGTAAGTACAGAGGAAGATTGCAAATCACTACAGAAAGACCTGGACAAAGTCTGGGAATGGAGTCAGAATTTTGAAATGAATTTCAACATCAAGAAATGTAGTGTAATGGAATTTGGAAAAAGTGAAAATAGAATATCGGGACAATATATAATTGGTACAAAGGAAATTAATAAAGTCAATTCAGAAAGGGACCTAGGAGTAACTATCACCAATGACATGGCACCAGACAAACATATCAACAAAATAAAGAAATTTTCAATTTACTACCTGGATGAAGAAATGGTAAAGAAAATATTAGGTACATTGATAAGACCAAGATTGCAGTATGCTGCAACACTCTGGACATCCAGTTCTAAAAATAACAGAAATTAGAAAGAATTTAAAGAGCAACAACAAAGATGGCACCACTACTCTCTAAATTGACATATGAACAAAGATTGGACAAACTGGAACTACCAACCCTGGAACAAAGAAGAGAAAGAGGAGATCTACTAATCATTTACAGAATTATGAGTGATGGAATTCCTTGATAGTGATGATTTACTAAAGTGGGATAAAAGAAAAACAAGAGGACATGGGAAAAAACTTAAAACAGATAGTTACAGAAGAGATCTGAAAAAGAATAGTTTCCCACACAGAGTAGTAGATATCTGGAACAAATTGAATGAGGAAACAGCAAATGCAAAACCTAGACAAGAATTTAAGATCACACTGGATGCTGAAAGATACAAAAGCGGGTCACTATGAGCATAGATCTTTTCCCGTAAAGTACAACTAGGTAAATACTGGAACACATCATACAGTGCTCCACAATAACTATTCTTAGACAACAACACAATTTTTCGTCTTTGATTAATTATAAGCCATTCTGGTGGCCATTGCTGGTTACCTGGGACCTGTGGGTTTTCTTCAAGAGAATCTTGGAAGAACAGATTGATTGATATTGTTCATTTAGTTAATTACAAGGGTCATTCCAAAAGTAATGCCTCTTATTTTTTAACTTAAAAAGTTGGAGTTACGAAGATGGGAGTGGCACCTTTTGTGCTCCAGAATTTATTTTTCTATGTAGTCACCACCATTCTCAATGCACTTTTGCCAGTGATGAACAAGAGCCTTGATTGTAAGAGTCAGCACCTGCCAAGGCAGTCCATTTTTTCCTGGCTGTGATTACAGCATTGTTGTCAGGGAAATGCTGCCCATGTAATGCATCCTTCTGAGATCCGAACAAGTGGAAGTCTGATAGTGCCAGGTTGGGACTATATGGTGGGTGAGACAGCACCGTCCAGCCAAACTTTGTCACACATTCCGTGGTCTTCAAATTGGTGTGTGGCCTGGTGTTGTTGTGTTGCAAATTAAATGTTTCCCTTTTCTCTGGCCTTACACGGGCAATCCGGGCCTTCAGCTTGGTCAATGTTTCAACTAACGGTCAGAGTTGACAGTTGTCCCTGGTTCTAAGAAATCCAGGAGGATGATGCCCTTCCTGTCCCAGAGGACTGTGCACATCACTTTGCCTGCTGATGTCTGCGTCTTGAACTTCTTTGCTGGGTAGTGTGAGTGGTGCCATTCCATCGACTGCCATTTGGACTCCGGCTCGTAGTAGTGAAACCACGTCTCATCACCAGTGATGATGCAGTCCAAGAATCCATCACCTTTGGCTTCATACCGATCCAACAAGTCCTGACAGACATAGCACACACTTTGCTGTATCCTAGGGATGACAACATCGTTTCCAGTGCACTGACACCCACATCCAACTCTACATGCATTTCATTCACCATTATCCGCTGATCATCGTGGATGAGTTGATCAAGGCACACTTTGTTTTCCGGGGTGGTGGCTGTGCATGGGCGTCCGGAGCGCACTTTGTCGCTCACATCTCTGTCGCCGCTCTGAAATCGACGAACCCATCTCCTAACTGTGCTGACATCAACTGCATCGACTTCGTAAACGTTCACCACGCACCGGTGAATGTTGATTGGTTCAATTTTTCTGCATGGAGTAATTCAATGATGCATCTCTGCTTCTGACACATGTCCATGACAGGGATTGATTTCTTAGAGTGTCACACCATCAATATCTGCAACAGAGAGATGAAACTTTCAGGTCATGAGTGCATAAGTTCAGTCATCTTAATGCATTTTGCAATCCCCTCAGATCCCTTCGGGTGGAATAAAAAATAGGAGGCATTACTTTTGGAATGACATTTGTATGCTGCAATTTCTTTTTACACATTCATATAACCCATTTGAATTACAAGGTCATTTTAGGAAGTAATGATGATTTCTTAAACCATGAAAAGTGAGATATATAGATACATGTTTGTGTCTTTCAGGAGAGGGAGGTGAGAAACCATCATCGCCAACATATCAGCAGTCCATTTTTGATAATTTGAGGGTCAAACTTCGCACCGATGTCCAACTTACAGAATTTGTAAGTATACCCAAAAAAGTTTGAGATAAAGTGTTTAAATTGGAAGTGGGTAGAAACAACTTTGCCAACCATGTAGTTAATGGAATAAACTTCCTGCAGAGGCAGTGCAATGTAGTTCAGTTTGAAGCTTTAAGATTAGTGTAAATAAACACCTTAGCAAGATGCTGTAATGCCTGCCATTTATTTTATATTTGTTATTGTTTATTGTTATTTGCTTGATTATTTATTATTAGTTATCTGTCAATTTATTATTATTTACTATTCAACTGTTGATTAATTAACTTTACCTAGTTATTTATTTTATCTATTATAATTTTTATGTATTTATAATTATGATTTTTTCGCATCCAACCTAGTTATGGACCAAAAGGTCTCCTGTTGGCATGCTCCTTTGTAATCCTTTGTAAAAGAAATATGGTGGGGTTGTAAAGATGGTTAGAGTGAGAACTGTTAAGGCAGAATTCAAGACTGGAAAGAGAGTTGGTAGATAGGGTTGATCAAGTAATGCTAAGATAGTTTGGGAAGAAAAAATGATTGACAAATGTGGAACAAAGAAGTTGATGTAGTGAACTTGAGAGGAATACCAAGAATGAAATGGATAGAGTGAAGGAGGCATTGGGTGCAAGAGGGTCTGTCAGACAAGGAAGAGAGCACAGGAGATAAGAGAGAATGGAGAATGGTTGTAAACAGATGACAGAATAATGTAGCCTAAAGGGATGTTTTTGTCTGCTCAGTAAGTTTCTCAAGTGGATGGGTGGGGGGAGATGTGTGTGTATTTACCCAGTTGTATGTAATAGTTGTATCTTACAGGAAGGGGAGCTACGCTCATGATGTCCTGTCTAAATTGCTCTTAACCCCTACCATACGGTGCCGCACACGTAGGCGTCGTGAGGAGCAAGTGGATTTGCGACGCTGCCATATCGGCGTCTTGATTATATTTATTGTAGTCGCCCCTGCGTTTTGACATTCTCCCTAATCTGCCCTTAATCACATTCTCTATGGTTTTCAAAATTCACGGGTGAAAGAGAGAACAATCGATATAAGCGGTGACTATATTTTATGATGCGAGTATTATTACGACACGTGGTACGGCTGGCATTGGCTGCTGCCCGCGAGATTTAAGTCCCGGAGTGAAGTGGTTAAATCCATGTATGGTTTTTTAACACACTATTGTTCATCTAGTTTATTCCATACATCACTCTGTGGTCGTAGAAGAGAAAAAGCGAGCTTTCATAGATTGGTTACAAAATAGGACGAGGGAGTCGTATGAGAGGTACAAGGAAAAGAAAAGAGAAGTAAAACACAAGGTAAAGGAGGCAAAGAGGAGAGCAGATGTGAAATGGGGTAAGAGTATGATAGAAAATTTTGAAAGTAATAAAAAGATGTTTTGGAAAGAAATTAAGAGAGGAAGAGGAGGGGAATCAAGTAGAGAAGAAAAGGTAAAAGGTGCAGATGGAGAGTCGATAATGGAAAAGAAGGCAGTAAGGGGAAGATGGGCAGAATATTTTAAGGAGTTGCTTAATGTGAAGGAGGATAGGGAGGGAAAGATAGTTGCAGTGGGAAATGCTAAGAAAATGAGAGTGATGAGTGAGAAAAATGGAGGAGAAATAAGGAAGGATGAAGTGAAGGCAGTTGTTAAGATGATGAAAGCAGGTAAGGCACCTGGTCTGGATGGATGCCATGCAGAATGTCTAAAAAAAGGAGGTACAGTGATGGTGGACTGGCTGGTGAGGTTATTTAATGTTTGCTGGAGAGAGGGTAGAGTCCCGGAGCACTGGAGGAATGCCTGTATAGTTCCACTTTACAACTTTACAAAGGAAAAGGGGACAAGTGTGAGTGTAATAGTTACAGAGGGATTAGCTTGTTAAGTGTAGTTGGGAAGGCTTATGGGAGGATCTTGATTGAGAGGATTAGGAGAGGATCAGAGGGAGTAATTGGTGAGGAACAGTGTGGATTTAGGACGGGTAGAGGTTGTTTAGATCAGATTTTTGTGGTAAAACAGATATGTGAGAAAGCTATAGGAAAGGGGAAGGATGTTTTTTGGGCTTTTATTGATCTGGAAAAGGCTTACGACAGGGTAGACAGGAAGGCACTATGGGAGGTTTTACGGATATACGGGATAGGAGGAAAGCTTCTAGAAGCTGTCAAGAGTTTTTACAAGAGTAGTAGAGCATGTGTTGGGATTAGAAATGGAGAGAGTGAGTGGTTCGAGGTAAAGGTGGGACTTCGTTAAGGATGCGTTGTGTCGCCCTGGCTTTTCAGCTTGTACATGGATGGGGTGGTGCGAGAGGTAAATGCAAGGGTGGTGGGTTAGGGATTGGAGATGGTTAAAGAAAATGGAGAAAAGTGGGAGGTGAGCTAGCTGTTGTTTGGTGACGACACTGTGCTTGTGGCAGGATCAGAGGAGGGATAGAGGAAGTTGGTGACAGAGTTTGGGAGAGTGTGTGAAAGAAAACTGAAGATAAATGTGGGTGAAAGTAAGGTGATGAGATGTACAAGGGGTGAAAGTGGCAGCAGACTGGAAGTGAGCATTAAGGGAGAGCAACTGAAGGAAGTGGATAGTTTTAGATACTTTGGTGCAAATGTGGCAGGAAAAGGTGGAGGTAGAATGTAGATTGAGAGAAGTGAGTAAATGCCTTGGTGGATTAAAAAGTGTAATGAGGAATAGACATTTGGGAATGGATGCTAAGAGGAGACTGTATGAAGGAGTGATTGTGCCAGCAGCACTGTATGGGGCAGAAACATGGAACGTATGAGAGGAAGAGAGAAGGAGTTTGAATGTGTTTGAGATGAGGTTTCTGAGAAGATGGGGGTTACTAGGCTAAATAGAGTGAGAAATGAGGAGGTGAGGAGGAGAACAGGGTGGAAAGGGAGTTGGGAGATAGGGTTGATGAAAGAGTATTAGGATGGTTTGGACTCATGGAAAAAAAAAGTGAAGAAAGAATAGAAAAAGAGGTATGGAAGGCAGATGTGGAGGGAGTGAACATGAGGGGACATCCTAGGATGAGATGGATGGATGGGGTGAATAGGGCTTGAAGAGGGGAATGTCTGTTGAGGAAGGATGGGAGAGGACAGAAGACAGGGGTGAATGTAGAATGGTTGTATATGGATGATAATGTGATGCATGATGTGGAATGGGCAGGGGGATGGGGGGTGAGGTAGTATGTGTGAGCAAAATTTGACACAGCCCAGAGGGATTTCTCCCCATCTTCTCCTTTTATACATGGGGGACGGAGAGTGGGGGGGTCGCCGATTTAATGAAGCGGCCTTGCTCTGGATGTGCTGTGACTTGGGACACTGCTTCTGACCCAGGGCAGTGGACAAGGTGCAGGGATGACCCGTCATCCAGGAGGTGCTAAGGTGGGAGGGAGGGTGGAGGGGAGTGGAGTGTATTCAGGAATGGAATGGGTGGGAATGATTTTATGCCTTTTTCTTTTTGGCTACCTCCCTTGTTAACCTCTTCACTCCGGGGCACATCCCACATTTGGCAGCATTAGCTGCCCGACGTGTGATGTTGCGTCATAATAATCGCATTATGAAAAATAAAGTCAGTGCTCAATCGTTTGTTCTCTTTCACCCGTGAATTTTGATAACCATAGAAAATATAATGAAGCCAGTTTAGAGAGAATGGAGGTTACGTAGGTACGACTACAATAAATATAATCAAGACGCCGACGTCGGCATCATCGCATACCCACTTGCTCCTCATGACGCCTACGTAGGCGTCACCGTATGGAAGTGGTTAAGGGGGAAAGGGCCTTGGGATATGTATGTATGTATGTAGAAAGGCACAATCAGCCCATCCATATCTTCCCTGTATTATATCTATTAGTCTTGAATAGAAACACATCAAGTTTGTGACACATGGTCTTCCTTGTCTAAATCCAAACTGCCTCAGATTTAGTACAATGTTTTTTCCAAATGCTTTACCCATCTAATTTTGATCGTTCTTTCACAAATTTTTGCTACCGTACTTGTGATTGTGCCAACAGCACTGTATGGGGCAGAAACATGGAACATAAGAGAGGAAGAGAGGAGTTTGAATGTATTTGAGATGAGGTGTCTGAGAAGTAGGATGGGGGTTACTAGGCTAAATAGAGTGAGAAATGAGGAGGTGAGGAGGAGAACAGGGGTGGAAAGGGAGTTGGGAGATAGGGTTGATGAAAGAGTATTAGGATGGTTTGGGCACATGGAAAGAATGAGTGAAGAAAGACTAGTAAAAGAGGTATGGAAGGCAGATGTGGAGGGAGTGAACATGAGGGGACGTCCTAGGATGAGGTGGATGGATGGGGTGAATAGGGCTTTGGGGAAGAGGGGAATGTCTGTTGAGGAAGGACGGGAGAGGACAGAAGACAGGGGTGAATGGAGAATGGTTGTATATGGATGATGTTGTGATGCATGAAGTGGAATGGGCGGGGGGATGGGAGGTGAGGTAGTATGTGTGAGCAAAATTTGACAAGCCCGAAGAGATTTCTCCTTGTCTTCTCCTTTTATGCATGAGGGGACGGAGAGGGGGGGTCACCGATTTAATGAAGCGGCCTTGCTGTGGATGTGCTGTGTCTTGCGACACTGCTTGTGACCCAGGGCAGTGGACAAGGTGCAGGGATGACCCGTCATCCAGGAGGTGCTAAGATAAGAGGGAGCGTGGAGGGGTGTGGAGTGTATTCAGGGATGGAATGGGTGGGAATGGTTTTATGCCTTTTCCTTTTTGGCTACCTCCCTTGTAAGGGGAGCCTTGGTTTATGTATGTATGTACTTGTGAGGGAGATTGGTCTATAGTTAGTAGGGTCTTCTTTGTTTCCCCCCTTATATATTGGTACTGTATTTGCTCTTTTCCAATCTTCTGGAACTTTTCCTTTCTTCAATGAACTGCTTATTACACTATGTATTTTGTATTTTAGTTCATCCCTGCATTCTCTCAAAATCCATTTTTCCAGTTCATCTGGACCATGCGATTTTCTGACATCGAGATTACTCAAGTGATTCATTATTTCATTCTTTGTTACTTCTATCTCTTTCTTAGGGGGGACTTTCCCTTTCCACTCGACATCTCTAAGTTGTATGTTCTCCCTCGTAAACACTGATTTAAAATGCTTGTTCATAATTTCTGCCATTTCTATTTCCTCTGTGTATTCTATTCCTCCTTGTCATAGTTTCACTAATTCTTGTTTGTTTTTCAGTTTGTTGTTTACAAATCTATAGAATAGTTTTGGTTGATCTTTACATTTTTCTATGACATAATTTTCATATTTTTTCTTCTCTGTGCACTTGTACAGATTTATGTAATCAGTATATATATATATATATATATATATATATTTTTTTTTTTGTGTCCTTCCTCCATTTTATCCAAGCTTTATCCCTTTTATCTTTTAACTCTCAACATATTTTGTTGTACCAACATTATACATATCTTTTTTTTTTTTTTTTTTTTTTTTTTTTTTTTTTTTTTTTTTTTTTTTTTTTTTTTTTTTTTTTTTTGGTCTTGGAACATATTTTTCCAATCCTTTCTTATAAATTGTTGTCAAAAATTTCCATTTCTCTTCTACTGTTGCTTCCTCTTTATATATCCTTTCCCAGTCTGCTTTTTTCTGTTTTTTTTTCTTCTCATTTTATCTTAATTTGTTTTTCCATACATCATTCTTCCCTATCCATATTGTTCGTTTTTCTCATGTATTTTTCTTTATTTAGTTCCAGTTCTACTAATATGTGGTCGCTTTTACTTAGTGGTGTCTTATATTCAATCTTGTCCACTATTTCAGGTTCTGATGTGATTATTAGGTCTAGTCTTAATGGCTCTTCCTCATTTCTATACCTAGTATTCTCTTGTATCCATTGTGTCATTGTATGTTCAATAATCATATCATGTAGCACATTTCCCCATAAGTTATCTCCACACTTCACTATCATCTCTTCCCAGCAGATTTCTTTATAATTAAAGTCATCCATTATAATTATTCTTCCTCCATCATCCATTATCTTATTTAGTGTTATCCTTGTGTCCTCTAACATATTCTTGTGTTCTCTCTCTTCCCACGAAGCCATTTTAGGAGGCACATAATTTACCACAAACTTCCTGCTCTTGTTTTTGCATCAGGCAGTCAATTCATTCAAGCCTGTTATTAATCCATATTTGTGTAGGACACTTTTAATTTTCTGCTACCTCCATCCTGTTTTCTGTTTTACTTTTGTTTTTCTCTCCTGTGAACCATTTCCTCACTTTCATATCCACTACTATCCAATAGAATTTCTCTTTGTCTGACTGTTCTGTTTTCATTTTTTTTCCTAGCTTCGATTCTTTTTGTTTTCTCTTCCTCTCTTTCCTCTTTATTCATCTCTCTTTTTATCCATACCTGTTTGTACTGATCATTTTCTGCTAGTTTTCCTGTTTTTGATAAGACATTCTCTGCTGTCGTTTGTGACCTGAATTTAACCTTAATTGGTCTGGTCTTGTCTACATTGTATTTCCTGAGTCTATATATTTCTTCAATTTCTTTCCCTATTTCCTGTTCACTTTCTTGAAATATTCTTAGTACCCTGTGCACTCTTTCTTCTCTCTTACTCTTGTAGTCCTATTTGGATTATGTTTCTCTTCCATTCCTAACATAATTATACATTTCTTTTTATCTGCTAAGTCTTTTATTATCTCCTCTCTCATAATTTTAATAACTGTATCCTTAGTGTGTTCCATCATGTGTTGTTTCACTATATCTCTAAATTCAATTTCGCTATTCTCCTGAACCTTTTTCCAACCACTTACCTCTTTTTCTATGGATTCTTTATTCTCTTTATTATTATTCTTTAATTCCTCATTCTCATCCTTTACTTCTTTTAACTGTCTTTTTAATTCTTCTATTTCTTTATTTAGGTTTTGGTTCTCCTTTAGTTCTTCCAATTTATCAATTCTGTGTAATCAGTGTAAGTTGACTGAACCTAACCTCCCATAATTTGTTCATTTTTGTTAGTTTTTCCTCTAGACTTGCTAATCAGGGGAGGTTGTCATCTCCCTCATTAAATCCATGTAAATAATTATCATCACCTTCCAGGTTTATGCACCAACTTCACAGAGTTCAGATGATGAAATTCAGTCGTTCTATGATGATTTAAGTCAAGTAATGGATCAAGAAAAAGTATGTTCACATTGGTAATAGGCAACTTTAATGCTAAAGTGGGGAAGAAGATGGGAGATGAGATGTGCATTGGGAAGTTTGGAGTAGGTGAAAGAAATGACAGTGGCAAGATGTTAGTCAGTTTCACAGAAAACTACAACATGAGGATAATGAACACTTTCTTTCAAAAGTGTGTAGGTTGTACATGGACCTCGAGAAGTCCAAATGAAACAAGAAAGAACAAAATAGACTTTGTATTAGGAGATGAGACTAAAAGCGTTAGCAATGTTATGGTGATAAATGAAGTCAACATAGGTAGTGACCATAGAATGGTAGGTTGCACAGCTAAATTCAATTTTAGGTCTGAGAGAAATAAACTAGTTTTAACCTCTTCAGTACGGGCCAAAATCTCGCGGGCAGCATTAGCTGCCAGACGTACGATGTGTCGTAATAATACTTGCATCATAAAATATAGTCACCGCTTATATCGATCGTTCTCTCTTTCACCTGTGAATTTTGATAACCATAGAAAATGTGATGAAGACAGTTTAGAGAGTATGTCATTACACAGGGGCAACTACAATAAATATAATCAAGACGCTGATATCGCAGCCTTGCGTATCCACTTGCTCCTCATGCCGCCTACGTATGCGGCACCGTATGGAAGGGGTTAAGAAAGAAAACAAGGCAAAGGTTAAGGATAATAATAAGAAATTTCAGTCAGAAATTAAAAATAGCTCTGAAGCTCTAAGAACTAACGAGGACACTGTGGAAGATATTAATTTGAATTTAGTGAATATCATTAGGGAATTGGCGGAGAAAGTAGGAATTACAAAAAACATTAGAGAAAACAAATACGCCAAAGCTACAAATGACCTAATTAAAAGAAAAAGGACCATGCAGATTAAAAGCAGGAGAGACAAAATAGAAAGAGTAGAACTAAAGCTTATCAACAAAAAAAGGCAGAGATCAGAGAAAAGAATGAGAAACATGGATGAAATAGAGGAAACTATTTGGAAAGGTAAGAGTATTAAAGGGACCGAGCATAGACCTGCTTTGGGAAGACAGCAAATGGTATGTTTGAAAGATGGAAATGGAGAAATCATTAAATGCAGAGACAATGGTAAAAAGAGTAGAAGCAATTTACCAGGAGCTTTACTCATTAAAAACCATAGTTGGGTCAGTAAATTCATGTGTAGACATTAGTAGTGTACCAGAGATTACAAAGGAAGAAGTAGAATTTGCTCTAAAAACTACGAAATGAGGAAAAGCACGTGGGGAAGATGGTATATCAATAGATCTGTTGAAAGATGCAGGGAAATTAGTTCATATTAAATTAGCTCAGTTGTACACCCAGTGCTTACGTCAAGAAAGCGACCCTGATGCATGGTGCAATGCTATAGTGATTTTGCTTAATAAAAAAGGAGACCAGAAGGATCTTAGTAACTATTGACCGATTAGCTTGCTATCAAATGTATATAAAGTATTCTCCAAGATCATTACAAATAGACTAAGTAAAGTTTTAGATGAAAACCAAGAGAACAGGCAGGCTTTAGGAGAGGATCTTTGACTCTAAACCATTTGCAGGCGATAAACAACTAATTGAGAAAACGACAGAATATAATATACCTGTGTTTAGCTTTGGTAGATTATGAGAAGGCCTTTGACTCGGTAGAACAAATAGCACTACTAAATTCTCTATGCAAGCAGGGTACAAACGAACAGATTGTAAAAATTTTAGAAAAGATTTATGCGAAAGGTACCGTATAATTCGACTACATAAAGATACAGAAAAGATCAAGATCGAAAAAGGAGTACAGACGCTCCTCAACTTACGTTTTAGTTATGTTCCGAATGGCCGAACGTAAGTTGAAAGTGAACGGATGTTTTAGTGTCAAGTCATTACATTCTGTTGTCAAGTCATTCTGTTTAGTAATTGTGATGACCAACTGGGCCCACCATGTTGGACCATGAAGTTAAATCAATACAGACGCTCCTCAACTTACGTTTTAGTTACGTTCCGAACGGCCGAACGTAAGTTGAAAATGAACGTAAGTTGTTACTATACTATACATCTATTACCGTATCTTACAAAACACCCCTAAATCATTAATTATACACATAACATTGTAAAATAATAACATTAATTTCAAATAAATTAAATTCAAGCAACATAAATTGAGATGGTGGAGGAGGAGGAGGATGAGGCAAGGCACTTTCAGTCTGTCGTTTGTGCAATGTAAACAATGGACGCAGCATCATGCGTAAGTATTGTTTGAACTACGTAAAATCGAAAAAACGTAAAATGAATGAACGTAAGTAGAGGAGTGTCTGTACAGCTAAGCGATACAATTTCACCCAAACTTTTTAAAGCTTGCTTGGAAGATATTTTCAGAAGGTTGAATTGGGAAAAGAAAGGTTTAAAGATTAATGGCAAATATTTGAAGCACCTAAGATTTGCGGATGACATTATTCTTAACCTCTTCAGTGCGGTTCAAAATCTCGTGGGCAGCATTAGCTGTCAGACGTACGATGTGTCGTAATAATACTCGCATCATAAAATATAGTCACCGCTTATATCAATCGTTCTCTCTTTCACCCGTGAATTTTGATAACCATAGAAAATGTGATGAAGACAGTTGAGAGAGTATGTCATTACGCAGGGGCAACTACAATAAATAAAATCAAGACGCCGATATGGCAGCCTCGTGTATCCACTTGCTCCTCATGCTGCCTACGTGTGTGGGACCGTATGGAAGGGGTTAATTCAGAAAGAGCAGAATATTTTCAAGATATGCTGAGTGATCTAAACAAGGAAATTCTCAAAGTAGGTTTAAAAATGAATAAGAGTAAAACCAAAGTAATGTTCAACATGAAAGTTCAAAGTAACGAAATTGTTATTGATGGTGAGAGTCTTGAAGAAGTTTAAGAGTATATTTAGGTCAGATGGTGAAAGTGAGAAAAGATCATGATAATGAAATAAAAAGACGTATTACAATTGGTTGGAAAGTGTTTGGTAAGTATAATGAAATTGTGAGAGGCTCTCTACCTTCATGTTTGAAACGTAGTTTACAATCGATGCATTCTGCCAGCAATGATCAATGGTTGTGAGATTTGGAAACTGATGAAGGTGATGGGAACAAAGCTAAGGATTGCACAGAGGAGAATGGAGAGATCAATTAATTATTATTATGCTGAGAGACCAATAGAGAGCAAGTTGGGTGAGAGAGCAGACTAGAGTGAAATATATTGTGGAGGCAGTAAAAGAGAGGAAGTGGAATTGGGCAAGTAAGTTGGTGTGAACGACTGATGAGCGATGGAACAAGTGTGTTATTGAGTGGACGCCACGAGATAGAAAGCATGGAAGAGGGAGACCAGACAGAAGGTGGAGAGACAAGATCAAGAAGTTTGCAGGAGTGATGTGGCAGAGGGTGGTGTGGTCGTGTGAATCATGGAATACTATGAAGGAGGTCATTGTTTGGCAGTGGACTTGGGATGGCTGGTTTGATTGATTGATAGTGATTCATCGACGAAACAGTGGCGAACTACCTGGTTGTAAACCAGTGGAAGAGGGGGTAATAGCAAGTGGTGAAACCGTGATGTATCAAAGTGATCAAGTTTATTAAGAAAAAAAAAAGAAGAGAAATGAAAAAAAGAAAAGAAAACTATGATAGACATACGCTGAGACAATCGAAAGAAGACTAGACATGAGTAAGTATGAAATGCCTTTGGGAGTGTTTAGAAAAAGAATTTGTAATGTTGACAGTCCTAAATATGAAAATGATTTATTCTTTGGATTTAGAACAGAAAGAGGTATGGACTTAGAACTGGCTAAGCCCCACGCATGATACTCCAGATTGCCCCAAGTGTTCGATCTCTTGAAAAAAACACCAATTAATACTTCGTAATATAAGTCAAGGCTCTGTTATCTCATTTCTTTATACAACATTTATGCATCACAAATCCTTAAGAATATTTCTCCAATGGAATCTTGAACTGTAGAGTGGGAATTTTTCTCCCAAATCTAAGGTTCTGAGTCTATGTAATGTGTCATGATGTCACAGAGGAGTGGAGTGAGAGTGGTACCCACAATGCCTAGCATTTAGAATCTTCTAGAAAAATGCAAATGAAATATTTCAATTAAATTTCTGCCCTTCAAAATATATTTTATATATATACATACATATATATATATATATATATAGTGAGACCTCTCATTAACGGACGTTAATTAGCTGTGTTTTCAGTGTTTTTGGTGCTGTTTAGTGCATGCAATCACTATGCCACCCAAAAACCACTCCAAAACACCGAATTATTCACGTCAACGGACACTGTTAACCCCCTTTTAGTCCATCAATGAGAGGTAGTACTGTATATATATATACAGTATATATATATATATATATATATATATATATATATATATATATAATATACTTATAAGAAACACTGGTAACTTGTATTCAATTATGTAAGAGTGACCACTTGGAAAGAGAAGCTAAAAGAAGCAGGGTGCATTTGTATATTACCTTTTCAGTGCAAAGTACTTGGCACTGAAGATGTAATATACAAAAGCGCTCTGCTTCGCTTAGTTTCTTTTTCCCAGTGGTCACTGTTTCATATACATGACGATGTTTTATTTTCATATGTATTTTTTAATACAGTGTTATATTAATCACTTCTTGATTATCTTCTTATTTAGGGTGACAATATTGATCCAAAAGGTGCAAAGGAGCTTGTGGAGACCCTACAAGACCAGGTGCGATTCCTTAAGAAGGCTGTAGAACACACAATTGAGCTGAGCAAGGAGAAGGGTCTTGTTAGAGAAAACGCATCTGCAGAAAGTAAGTTGAATAATCTCTAAATTTTCCCTGACACCTTTTAGTACAAGCATCAATTTCTCTTTTTCCCTTTGGTATTTGTATACATAATGTATTTCTTTAATACCATAAACTACAATTCATTTTTTGTATCCACTTTGTTTTTACCCAGGTTTTCTTTGCTTTAATTACTTTGACATTTCTTTAGCATTTTCCTCTACATGCTGTTGTACTATTTCTCTAAATGTTATTTTCTGATTTTCTTGTTCTTGTTTCCACTGATTTTTTATTTCTAGATCCATCTCCTTAATTGATTCTCCCACTTTTTTGGTCACTGCTTGTATTTGTTCTTTGACCTCTTTTTTTCAGTTCCTCATTTTTGTTTCTGTCTTAATTTTTCTTTCTTTAGTTATTACTTCTGATCATATTTTGTTCACTTTTTAGGTCATTAAGCTCTTTGTTCATTTCTTTATTAGCTTTTTGTAGATTAGTTATTTCTCTGTGCATTTCTCTATAATCAGTTATTTAATCTATTACTTCCTCCATCAAGTCATTAATGTCTTGATTTCTTAGTACACTGCTATACCTAGTTTCTCTTTCTACATCTAAGCCTTTAACTAATAGTCCTCTTTCTCTTTGAAACCCTGAAAAAACATTGTTGTCCCACCTTTGAGTTGATTTCGGGGTGTAGTTTAAACAAGTCCTCTTTGGTATCACTCCTAGTATTTACCTACCGTATATTTCCACTTATAAGATGACCCTAAAATCCAAAAATTCACCCCTTAAAGTTGGGGGTCGTCTTATACTACCATTATAAAAATCAGACCTTGAATTCTACGAGAGATGATTTGGTTGGCTAGCCTGCCGATAGCCACCGATACACAGGAAATGATTCACATTATGATAAGAACTGGTAATAAAGGTAATTAAACCATATTTACCTTATATATTAGTCATATCTTTATAGTAAATGGTAATTGTTAATAAATTCGAGGAATAAATCTATATCAATGAAATTACGGTACTTTTAACTATATGTAAACACATTTAACACAGCTGAAAAAAATGTAAACATCGAGCACTGGTTGCGTTCATAGCAACCTTTTTCTTTTTAAGACTGAAAATGACAATTTTGGATTACAGTACATAAAACGTTTATTTATCCATAAAAATATATTACAGTAGTTGCATTTAAAACAGAAAATTTAAAAATTATAAAACTTAATTTCTAATCATCAATATTACACATCAAACGTATTTCTAAAACCTTTATTTTTCAATAAAATTACATTACATTACATTTAAAACTTAAAACATTATAAAACTTTATTTCTTTATTTATTTATACAAAACGCTTCAAACTCGTCACAATCATCACTTTCTGTTTCGAAAAGTTGTTTGAACATATCACAAGATTCCTCAAATATGCTGTCATTGTAGGGATCCCAGTCCGGTTCCGGTGAGTCGACTTCGGCTTCGTCATCACTTTCATACAATAAATCATCTTCAGTGCCATCCATGGCATTAGAGATTCGTGCCAACCGTGTTTTAGAATTCGCTGTTATATGACTCCTAAACATATCCTAGACCAACAAACTGCGTTCATTTCTCATGCCACCTGGCCGTTGTGTGCGGTGGAGTGAGCTATGTCGAACCAGGAACATAAACAAATCATTTTTGTTAGTTGACGTGTGTTCTCAGAAAATCATGATACATGGTTTGCTTTATTTAATTTATTTTGAATTTATAAGGATACAGTAATTTATCTGGTATAAGGATACAGTTAAGTAATGAGAAAGAAAAAGGAAAAAACGGAAAAAACAGCTGATAAACGTAATCAAAACAATTCTTTTTGTATGGTAGGTTTGATACACTGATGCTTTTGTAATTTAGCAGTCGTCTTATACTACCAATATGAGATAAATTAATAAAAATTTGCTCTAATTTTGTACCTCGTCTTATACAAAGGTCGTCCTATACACGGAAATATACGGTAGTTGTATTTTGCAGGAGAAGAGCTATGCTCATAGAGACCCACATTTGTATCTTTCCGCATCCAGTTCTTTCTTTAAGTCATAGTTTTAGCACTCACTGTTTTCTCTTTCAATTTATTCCATGTATTTACTCTGTGTGGAAAGCGGTTCTTTTTCAGATCTCTTCTGTAACTGTCCTTCTTAAGGGGGTACGCGACACCTGGAGGTCATTTTCTAAAATATTTAGAGTAAAGAGCTGAAACTTCTCAGATAAATAGGTATCCATATTGCCTACATTTTAGGTGAAGCAGAATGATGTATGTACACATGTACGTATACCAGTAGCGACATTTAAAAGTGCACAGCACCATAATACGTGGACCAATTTGTTTTATATTTTGGCTATGATTAGTCAGTAGGCACACCTAGGGCCGGTCATTGAGTAATTGAACAATTTCCTTTATACTTTTGCATACAGGCATTTCAATTTTAATGTCTGGCAAAAATCGTGAAAAATACAATTTTTTTGCTCGTTTCCATTATTACTCCGAACTCTTTCATCCTATTCAAAATATTCGAACGATCGGCCCTAGCAGTTACTAAAAGTAATATTCCCTGTAAGTTTCATCTAAATCTGATGTATATTAGATTTTTTATGATTAAAAAAAAGTAGAAAAATATCGAACGGAGATATGGTAACTTGAAATATAAATATATCTGTAACTTGCTTATAGTTTCACCAATTTGATTGATTTTTTGATGGCTTAATTCTTATTATATAATAAGTAAGTACAGTAAAAATTATCAACATATTTTAATTATAAGTACTTTAAATACTGAAAAACTAAAGTATAAGTATGTCACAGTAGTGACGACGCACAGACGACAACATCATATAATTTGCTTTTTTGCACCTTTGGCGGTTTCTTCATATGAAACCTCTCTGCTGGGGGTCTTCAGGGTATCTAAATCATTGGAAAGAGGTTTATTTTCCAGTAGTGGGCGCCTTCTCTTTCCTCATCAGAATCCCCTCACCAATCTATGTTGGTAGGGCACCCCCTCCAGCATCATATGATGTCCCTTCTTCTTTCTTCTTCCTGTATAGCCTTGATCTTTTTCCTCTTGCTTTCTTCTTTGGATTTAATCTTCCTCTTTGAATTGTTTAGTCTAATGTTGTCCTTTACCTCTGTCACCGTCACAGAGGTGCAGGTGAGGGCGGTGGTGGAGTGAGAGGTGGTGAGATCTTTAGTCGTCTTTGACTGCTTGCCATCTTTAACTGCTGTTTTTTGTCATTGTGATGTTCTTTTGTTGTTTTTGCTACCCATGATGACTGTACTAAAGAGTAATATGTACTAGCTAAAGTAATAGATTGCAATGAGAGCTCATGAGACATGTGTACTTCCCTTTTCAGAGCTAGCCGGGAACTAACGCTTAGTTTCGCACAAAGTTGGCGAAATATTCTCCCTCCACCTTCCTCCCTTCCCCTCCACAATCGTATTGGCCGTTGATACACTGGGCGAGTGTAAATTCAATCAAATTTCAACGTTATTCGCTGCGCCTGAAGGTCCTAAGTGGCACGCCTCCCTCTAGTGTGGGTTGCGCCTTTAAATCTGTCCCTTTAAACCTCACCCAGGACCTTTAAATTACGCGCGACTGGAAAATGATTTGTCGGGATTTATTTCTAAGTGGTATACGAACATTTTGAACACAGTTTTGAAAAATGCCATATCTTGACCAAATTCACCCCCCCAGGTGTCGCGTACCCCCTTAAGTTTCTTCTTGTGCCCTCTTGTATTTCTTCTGTCCCATTTAGATAGATCATAATTCTATAGATGGTTATCAAATTGCATCTTTCTCTTCTTTGCTCCAGAGTTAATAAGTTTAGTTTGTAAAATCTTTGTTCATACAACTTGCTAAGTGTTGGTGTCATCTTTGTTAATGGTCTTTGAATTCTCTCTAGTTTCTTTGTTTTTTATTGTACTGGGTGTCCATAGTGACGCTGCATATTCCAATTTTGGTCTTATCAGTGTAACTAGGATTCCCTTTACCATTTGTTCGTCCATGTAGTCAAAGGCCACTTTCATTGATCTTATTAAATTGTAGGTTTCTCCAACTATTTTGTTTACACGTTTGTCTGGTGTCATGTCATTTGGGATAATTACTCCTAGGTCTCTTTCTGAGTTTACTTTTGTAACTTCCTTTATTCCAATTTTGTATTGACCGGATATTCATTTTTACATACATACATACATACATATACCAAGGCTTTTTCCCCCTTACAAGGGGGGTAGCCAAAAAGAAAAAGGCATAAAATCATTCCCACCCATTCCATCCCTGAATACACTCCACACCCCTCCATCCTCCCTCTTATCTCAGCACCTCCTGGATGACGGGTCATCCCTGCACCTTGTCCACTGCCCTGGGTCAGAAGCAGTGTCGCAAGACACAGCACATCCACAGCAAGGCCGCTTCATTAAATCGGCGACCCCCCCTCTCCGTCCCCCCATTGCATAAAATGAGAGGACGTGGAGAAATCCCTTTGGGCTGCGTCAAATTTTGCTCACACATACTACCTCACCCTTACTTTTTCCAAATTCCATTATATTACACTTTTTAATGTTGAAATTCGCTTCATTCATTTTACTCCAATTCCAGACTTTGTCCAGGTCTTCCTGAAAAGATTTGCAATCATCTTCATTACTCTCTTCGGTAGTTTCGCATCATCTGCAAAGAAGTTTATATAACATTCAGTTCCTTCATCCATATCATTTATATAAACGGCAAACATTATCGGAGCCAATACAGAGCCTTGGGGGACTCCACTTATCATGTTTACCCAATTTGAGTTCTTTTCTCTAAGTACCACTCTCATTTTTCTTCCTTCCAAGAAGTCTTTCATCCATTCCAATAATTTTCCTTGTATTCCACCTATTGTTTCAATTTTTCTTAGTAGTTTTTTGTGTGGTACTTTGTCATAAGCCATTTGTAGGTCCAGGAAAGCACAGTCTGCCCAGCCATCTCTTTCTTGTATTATATCTACCAATCTTGAGTAAAAGCATATTAAGTTTGTAGTACATGATCTTCCACTTCTAAATCCAAATTGGTTGGGGTTTAGTATTTTGTTCTCTTCCAAGTGTTTAGTCCATTTATTTTTGGTGACTCACGTATTTTTGCAGTTGTGCTTGTAAGGGATACCAGTCTATAATTTGTTGGATTTCCTTTGTCTTCTCCCTTATATATTGGTACAATATTAGCATTCTTCCAGTCTTGTGGTACTTTTCCTTCTTTGAGTGAGAAGTCAATTATCTTGTGTATTTTATCTGTGAGTTCATCTATGCATTCTTTTAATATCCAGTTCACTATTCCGTCTGGCCAATGTGACTTTCTGACTTCAAATTTCTTTATTTGGTCTCTTATATCTTTTTGTGTCACCATTATTTCTTTCATTTCAGGGGATCCTTTCTGGTGACTATCATCCCACAATTGTGAGCTTTTAATTGTAAATACAGAGAAAGTGTCTGGTCATTACTTCAACCATTTCTACATCTGTGTATTCTACCGGTCTATAATTTGTTGGATTTTCTTTATTTCCTTCCTTATATATTGGTACAATATTAGCATTTTTCAAGTCTTGTGGTACTTTTCCTTCTTTGAGTGGGAAGTCAATTATCTTGTGTATTTTGTCTGTGAGTTCATCTATGCAATCTTTTAATATCCAGTTCGCTATTCCGTCTGGCCCATGTGACTTTCTGACATCGAGTTTCCTTATTTGGTCCCTTATTTCTTTCTGTGTAACCATTATTCCTTTCATTTTAGGGGATCCTTATTTGTGACTATCGTCCCACAATTGTGAGCTTTCAATTGTAAATACTTAAAGTGTCTGTTCATTACTTCAGCCATTTTTACATCTGTGTATTCTTTATTTCCTTCATGCAGTTTCACTATTTCATGTTTGTCTTTTAGTTTGTCATTTACCGTATTTTTCGGACCATAAGGACCATAAGTCCTTACATAAGGCGCACCTGGTCTCGTCATCGGATAATCATGCATATGTGAGTGCATTCAGAACAACATTTTCGTTGTTAAATGAGAAAAATCGGTTGGCATTTAGCAAAATTACAAAAATAAATGATATATATTTTTATTTTGGTCAGTGAAATCAGACCACCTCCATGGATGGTCTGCCCTGCCAATACTCCTAAAAAACAACAAACACGTTACGGGAATTGTGGGGAATAAAACCAACATTAGCAGTTTTATTCCCGGAATTCTCTATTCACTTAAAAACACAAGATTACAAATGAAGATAATTTTTTTGTTTCGACCATGGGCGCAATATAGCAATAAAAAATTAATTATTAATTTTGTAAATTATAATGTATCAACGTAATATGCAATTTTGTGAGCGGAAATAAAAAACAAAAAATATGCTGAAACAGATTTCGTAAGTAACGAAGTCGTGTCGGACGAATGGTACGCCATGTTTGTTATGATAGATGCCGACGTTGAAGATATGAAAGGGTGATAAATTCGTCTAACCTAACCTAACCTGTGTTTAATAAATCATTACCTGCAAATTAAATGTCAGCCGGCTCGTCCTCGTTGTCGTCGTGAGAGACGTTGGCGTCCCAATCCTATGCTACCGACTTCGTTCATTAGCATATTTGCTTGTAGCAAGGTATTTTTTATTTTCATTTCCGACCACAAAATTGCATACGTTAATACATTTTAATTTACAAAATTAATAATTTTATATTGCTATATTGCGCCCATGATCGAAACTAAAAAAATATCCAAATGACTACAGTCTGAGTGGAGCGAGACTATACCAATGCAAAATGGCTATCTGTGTCGTGGACGCTATCATGTCATAACGATGATAGCATGAATGAATGCTGTGGCATGGACCCGAAAACTGTCGAAGTTTTCACTATTTTCTTGTCAAGATATGCATCTTGGTTATAAATTGGTTGTAACTTTTGCTAGGCCTATCATGCACTGTCGCCGTCGGCAGGCTAGCTACGAAACGTGTCAAAATAGTACGTCACTATCCGAGGCATTTTTTTTTGCACTGAAGCCACACATAAGGCGCACCGCACGATAAGGCGCACCACCCGATTTTGGCCGATTTTAAGGATTTGTCCCGCGCCTTATGGTCCGAAAAATACGGTATATATCTGTAAAATAGTTTAGGTTGATCTCTGCATTTTGCTATTACATCTTTTTCATAGTTTCTTTTTTCCTCTCTTTGTATGTCTATGTATTCATTTCTCAGTTTGATGTATGTTGACATTTAGTCTTTTTTTTTTGTCTTTTTTTTCATCTTTTCTAAGCTTTGTCTCTTCTATCTTTAGCATTGCTACACTTTTTATTTTATTATACCAGCACTTTATGTACTCCATTTTCTGTTTCTGTTTAGGCACATGTTTGTTCCCTCCTTATAAATATCTTTAAAAATGTTCCATTTCTCTTCCATCTTTGTTTCATCATTTGCAAATTAGTCAGTTTTGTTGTATATTAATCTTCCTTCTCTATGTTTCTCATTCCTTCTCACAACATTTTATTCCCTAAGCTCGATCTCTATTAGTATGTGGTCACTTTCCAATTGGTGTGTTATAGTTTATTTCTTCCACAATTTCAGGCTCAGAGGTGAATATCAAATCTAGTCTTGATGGTTCTTCATTTTGTGTAAATTTAGTACTGTATTTTTCAGACCATAAGGCATGGGCAACATCCTTAAAATCGGCCAAAATTGGGTGGTGCGCCTTACGTGTGGCTTCAGTGCAAAAAAACAATGCCTCGGACAATGACGTACTATTTTGACACATTTTGTAGCTAGCCTGCCGACGGTCGCCGTCGGCAAGCATAGGCAGTGCATAGGCCTAGCAAAAGTTATAACCAAGATGAATGTATCTTGACAAGAAAATTGCGAAAACTTCGACAGTTTTTGAGTCCATGCCACCACATTCATTCATGCTATCATGGCTATGACATGATAGCATCCACAGCACAGACAGCCATCTTGCATTGGTCTAGTCATATGGGTGTTTTTTTTTAGTTTCGACCATGGGCGCAATATAGCAATAGAAGATTAATTATTAATTTTGTAAATTAAAATGTATCAATGTAATATGCAATTTTGTGGGCGGAAATGAAAATAAAAAATACCTTGCTACAAGCAAATATGCTAACGAACAAAGTCGGTAGCATAGGATCGGGACGCCATCTTATCGTCTTTCGGTACTTCCAACAGTACCTCGCCAGGTACATTTCTTGAAGGAATGTTATGGAGGGGAGATACATGCATTCCTTCAAGATGCAAGAACTTTGTATACCACGCAAGCTGAAAGTGGTTGAAAAGCCGGCCAACGTCTCTCACGAGGACGAGCCAGATGGCATTTAATTTGCAGCTAATGATTTATTAAACACAGGTTAGTTTAGACAAATTTATTATCCTTTCATTTCTTCGACGTCAGCATCAATCATAACAAACATGGCGTACCATTCATCCGACATGACTTTGTTGCTTACAAAATCTGTTTTAGCACCTTTTTTGTTTTTTATTTCTGCTCACAAAATTGTATACGTTGATACATTATAATTTACAAAATTAATAATTAATTTTCTATTGCTATATTGCGCCCATGGTTGAAACTAAACATTTACCGTCATTTGTAATTTTGTGTTTCTAAGTGAATAGAGAATTCCGGGAATAAAACTGCTAATGTTGGTTTTATTCCCCACAATTCCCATAACGTGTTTATGTTGTTTTTTAGGGGTAATGGCAGGGCAGACCGTCCATGGAGGTGGTCTGATTTCACTGACCAAAATAAAAAATATATATCATTTATTTTTGTAATTTTGCTAAATCCCAACCGATTTTTCTCATTCAACAACGAAAATGTTCATTTCTGAATGCACTCACATATGCATGATTATCCGATGACGAGACCAGGTGCGCCTTATGGTCAGGTGCGCCTTATAGTCAGGCGCGCCTTATGTAAGGACGGGGAATAGCAAATTACGGGTGCGCCTTATGGTACGAAGCGCCTTATGGTCCGAAAAATACGGTATTTTCTTTAACCCATTGAGGCAATGTGTAATCAATGGTCATATCTAGTAGGTCATTGCCCAAGAGTTCCTCTCCACCTCCCATTGTCAATTCTTCCCAATTTATTTCCTTTGCGTTGAAGTCATCCATTATTACTATATTTTTTCTATATTTCAGTGTCTCTGTTAATTTATTCTTTGTGTCTTCTAGTAATTTTGAGTGTTTGCTGTCGGTCCAAATCTTAGTTTTTGGTGGCACATATACAACTCTAAACTTTCTACTTTTCATACTGCTATTTTCAACTTTAATTGTGATTAATTCCACATTGTCTTTTCACTCTGTTGCCTGTTTGTCCATCCTATTTTTCGACCCAAAGTTGTATAAACTTTGTCTCACCATACTTGATTGTATAGGACCTTTCAGTTTTATCTCCACAATTCCCATTATGTTAGGGTTCTCTATTGACAAATAGTCATTCAATTAATCCTGAAATCATACCGTCCATATTTGAATATACCACTTTTAATTTTTTCTTTTCTCTTTTTTTGTTTAAGTTTCCATTCTTCTTATGTACCAATTTCTCGTTCTCAGATCCAACACTTTTTTTTTTTTTTTTTTTTCTGTATCCATTCTCTTCTTGTTTTTTCCTTGGCTTCACTTCTCAGTGCCCTATCTTTCTCGATTTCCTCTTCTTTCATTTCTTTTTTTATCCACACATTTTTGTATTTTTCACTGTTTGCTAGTTTTGCCGCTTTTGATAGTATTTCTTGAGCTATCATATGAGTTAGTTTGATTTTCATTGGTCTGTGGTCTTTCCTTTTGAGTATGTACCCATTCTGTGTACGTCATCGATTTATGTATCCAGATTCTGTCCTTCATCTTGAACCACTTTTAGTATCTCCTTCACATATTCTTTCTCTTTTTCTCTTTGGTATTTGTGTACATTGTGTTTTTCATTGATACCATAAACCACAATGCATTTCTTTTTGTCCACTGTGTTTCTCACCCAATTTTCCTTTTCTTTGATCACCTTGGTCACAGTTTCCTTTGCATTCTCTTCTACCTGCTGCTGTACTATTTCTCTGAATGAGAGTTTTTTATTTTCACATTAGCTTTTCTACTGATTTTTTGTTTCGTTCAGATCAGTCTCTTAGATTGATTCTTCCATCTTTTCATTTACTGCTTGGAATTGTTCTTTAACCTATTTCTTCAGTTCTTCATTTGTATTTCTAACCTCATTTTCCTTTCCTCTTTTTATCGCACTTAGTTCACTTTTTAGCTCGTTTAATTCTCTTAGTATCACCTCATTAGTTGTGCGTAGGTTAGATACCTTTAGTTGCAAAGCTTTATTGTCTAATTTCAAATCAAAAGGTTTTCTCCATTATTTCCCCTCGCCTCCTAAATCCCGAGAAATAATCCTCACTGATATACCTGTTAGTCATCTTCAGAGTAGCATTTAGACTTTTTTTTTTTTTTTTTTTCCCCACTCCCCACAGGGACTCAATTCTGGATACATCCAGTCCTCTCTTGGTTGATTCGTTACTCCTTAGTTCTTCTTTGTTGCTTTCCATATTGTGCTAAAACTGTTAACCCAAGAACTGGACCACATACATACCTTGCCAGTCCCACGAAAATATATTGTTCAACCCCGAAATGACAACAAAGCATTTTCCTGTTATGGCAATAATGCGCTAGTTCGGAGCGCTAATTCGAAGCTTGGAGTTAGCTGTTGACACCACCTTTCTCTTTGACTCTGCTCATGTCCAATCCTCTATTTTTTGGTTCATTATTCCTTTTTTCTCCTTTTCCTTCCTCCATTTTATATGTTAATGCATTTTATCAAACTGGATACTTTACACCATAGCAGTCACTCAAAAACCACAACTTCCTCTTCATGAATACAAACATTGTGCTGTCCTTGGGTTGATAGAAGATTGGTGGTACTTCATCAAACTTTTGTCTAACTTTCAGTTTCCTTCAGACTGGCAGGGCATCTTGTAGGTACAGCACTACATCCCCTGGATCAGTATTTTATTTTTTTATTTTTAGATAAATACCTGGATAAGTCAAAGGTTAAGGCTTATGCACAACATTAGAGAAGCTGTGCTAAGTTGTTTGTGGGTCAGGAAATTTCCAAAGCAAATATTGCCATACATACAAAAGTTGATGTGGAAAGTAGCTTATTCTTCCTTACTGAGGAAGTTAGAGAAGCTGCCACACATAAGAATAGCAGATGTGTACCAAACTGTAAAAGTGGGACAGTTGCCAAGCATGAAACTCTTACTCATAGGAATATATGTTATATTCATTGTATGTTTATACTGAAATCAGTTCCTTTATTTCAGGTGGTATGACTGCAGCAGAAGTACAAGAGGTTCAAGAACAAGTCATTAAATTAAAGTCCCTGTTATCCACCAAGAGGGAGCAGATTGCAACACTTCGTACTGTCCTTAAGGCCAATAAGCAAACAGCAGAGGTAAAAATTTAATTAGTATCACTTGCAGTTTAATACAGTGAATGAAAGGATTGAAATAGCTAGCCACCTAAACTAATGATGGGTCATCAGTGGTGTATAGCAGTGTGCTACCTGTAAATGGTGCTGCAACTACTGCTATGGCCAAAGTATTACACAAAAATATTCAAACTTAAAACTAATTTTATACTTACTGTGAAAAGGAGATAGCAGATAGGGTTGATGAAAGAGTATTGAGATAGTTTGGACACATGTAAAGAATATGTGAAGAAAGATTAGTAAAAGGTGTGGAAGGCAGAGATGGAAGGATTGAACTTGAGGCGGATGAGATGGAGGGATGGGATAAAGGTGATTTGAGAAAGAGGGGAATGTCTATTTAGCAAGAAAGGGAGAAGGCAGGAGTGAAGAATGGGTATTTATTGATGATATTGTGTTGCAAGGATTGGAGGGGCAGGGGATGGTGGGGAGCAGGGAGAGATTGTGTATATACCTAGTTGTATTTTGCGGATAGAGTAGAGTTAGGAGTGGAGGAGGAATGGGGATGGTTCAAGGAGGGAGTCACAAAGTGTGCAAAGATGGTGTGTGGAACAAGAAGGAGAGGAGGAAATAGAAGGAAGGGTAGTGAATGGTGGGATGAGGAAACAAAGAGAAGAAGAGAGCTTTCACAGATTGGTTACAAAGTAGGACGAGGGAGTCATATGAGAGGTACAAAGAAAAGAAAAGAGAAGTAAAGCAAAAGGTAAAGGAGGCAGAGGAGAGCAGATGTGAAATGGGGTAAGTGTATGACAGAAAATTTTGAAAGTAATAAAAAGATGTTTTGGAAAGAAATTAAGAGAGGAAGAGGAGGCGAATCAAGTAGAGAAGAAAAGGTAAAAGGTGCAGATGGAGAGATGATAATGGAAGAGAAGGCAGTAAGGGGAAGATATGCAGAATATTTTAGGGAGTTCCTAATGTGAAGGAGGATAGGGAGGGAAAGATAGTTGCAGTGGGAAATGTGAAGAAAATGAGAGGGATGCGTGAGAAAAATGGAGGAGAAATAAGGAAGGATGAAGTGAAGGGAGTTGTTAAGATGATGAAAGCAGGTAAGGCACCTGGTCTGGATGGATGCCATGCAGAATGTCTAAAAAAAGGAGGTACAGTGATGGTGGACTGGCTGGTGAGGTTATTTAATGTTTGCTGGAGAGAGGGTAGAGTGCCGGAGGACTGGAGGGGTGCCTGTATAGTTACACTTTACAAAGGAAAAGGGGACAAGTGTGAATGTAGTAGTTTCAGAGGGATTAGCTTGTTAAGTATAGTTGGGAAGGCTTATGGGAGGATCTTGGTTGAGAGGATTAGGAGAGGAACAGAAGGAATAATTGGTGAGGAACAATGTGGATTGAGGACGGGTAGAGGTTGTGTAGATCAGATTTTGATGGTAAGACAGATATGTGAGAAAGCTATAGGAAAGGGGAAGGATGCTTTTTGGGCTTTTATGGATCTGGATAAGGCTTACGACAGGGTAGACAGGAAGGCACTGTGGGAGGTTTTGCAGATATACGGGATAGGAGGAAAGCTTTTAGGAGCTGTCAAGAGTTTTTATTAGAGTAGTAGAGCTTGTGTCAGGATTAGAAATGGAGAGAGTGAGTGGTTCGAGGTAAAGGTGGGACTTTGTCAGGGATGCGTTATGTTGCCCTGGCTGTTCAACTTGTACATGGATGGGGTAGTGCGAGAGGTAAATTCAAGGGATTGGAGATAGATTAAGAAAATGGAGAAAAGTGGGAGGTGAGCCAGCTGTTGTTTGCAGACGACACTGTGCTTGTGGCAGGATCGGAGGAGGGATTGAGGAAGTTGGTGACAGAGTTTGGGAGAGTGTGTGATAGAAGAAATCTGAAGATAAATGTGGGTGATGGTAAGGTGATGAGATGTACAAGGGGTGAAAGTGGCAGCAGACTGGAAGTGAGTATTAACCCCTTCCATACGGTGCCGCACACGTAGGCGTCATGGGGAGCGAGTGTATTCGCGAGGCTGCCATATCGGCGTCTTGATTATATTTATTGTAGTCGCCCCTCCATAATGACATTCTTTCTAATTCTTTTGTAATCGCATTTTCTATGGTTATCAAAATTCACGGGTGAAGAGAGAACGATCGATATAAGCGGTGACTATATTTTATGATGCGAGTATTATTACGACACGTCGTACGGCTGGCATTGGTTGCTGCCACCGAGATCTAAGTCCATGACGCCTACGTGTGCGGCACCGTATGGAAGGGGTTAAGAGAGAGCGACTGGAGGAAGTGGATAGTTTTAGATACTTGGGTGCAAATGTAGCAGGAAAAGGTGGAGGTAGAATGTAGATTGAGAGAAGTGAGTAAATGCCTTGGTGGATTAAAAAGTGTAATGAGGAATAGACATTTGGGAATGGATGCTAAGAGGAGACTGTATGAAGGACCGATTGTGCCAACAGCACTGTATGGGGCAGAAACATGGAAAATAAGAGAGGAAGAGAGAAGGAGTTTGAATGTGTTTGAGATGAGGTGTATGAGAAGTATGATGGGAGTTACTAGGCTAGATAGATTGAGAAATGAGGAGGTGAGGAGGAGAACAGGGGTGGAAAGGGAGGAGATAGGGTTGATGAAAGAGTATTAGGATGGTTTGGACACATGGAAAGAATGAGTGAAGAAAGACTAGTAAAAGAGGTATGGAAGGCAGATGTGGAGGGAGTGAACATAAAGGAAGTCCTAGGATGAGGCGGATGGATGGGGTGAAGAGGGCTTTGGGGAAGAGGGGAATGTCTGTTGAGGAAGGATGGGAGAGGACAGAAGACAGGGGTGAATGGAGAATGGTTGTATATGGATGATGTTGTGATGCATGAGGTGGAATGGGCGGGGGGATGGGGGGTGAGGTAGTATGTGTGAGCAAAATTTGACGCAGCCCGAAGGGATTTCTCCCCGTCCTCTCCTTTTATGCATGGGGGGGACAGAGAGGGGGGTCGTCAATTTAATGAAGTGGCCTTGCTGTGGATGTGCTGTGTTTTGTGACACTGCTTGTGACCCAGGACAGTGGACAAGGTGCAGGGATGACCCGTCATCCAGGAGGTGCTAAGATAAGAGGGAGGGTGGAGGGGTGTGGAGTGTATTCAGAGATGGAATGGGTGGGAATGATTTTATGCCTTTCCCTTTTTGGCTACCTCCCTTGTAAGGGGGAATAAGCCTTGGTATATATATGTATGTATGTATATATGTATTTTTCGGGAAGGGGAGCTACGCTTGTGGTGTCCCGCCTTTGTATCTCACAGTGTCAAGTTTGCTCTTAAACTTATGAATGGTTTTGCACACACTATTTCATTGTCCAGTTTGTTCCAAGTGTCCACCACTCAATGTGTAAAACTGTTTTTCTTCAGATCTCTTCTGTAGCAAAATTTATTTTTATTTTCTTTCCATGTCCTCTTGTGCTTCTCTTGTCCCAGATTACCAAGTCCTCTCTATTGAGTATTTCTGTGCCTTTCCTGATTCTGTAGATGGTCAGTAGGTCACCTCTCTCTTTTCTTTGCTCCAGAGTTGGTAACTCCAGTTTAGCCAATCTCTCCTCATATGACAAGTTTGCAAGTGCAGGTGCCATTTTTTTATTTTCTTTATATTCTCTTTGGTACTGGGTGACCACAATGTCGCCGCATATTCTAGTCTAGGCCTTATCAGTGTGACCAATATTTTTTTTTTATAATTTCTTTGTCCAGATATGTAAATGCCACTTTTATTGATCATAGCAAGTTGTAGGATTCTCCTACAATTTTGTTTATCTGTTTGTCATAGGACAAGTCATTTGAGATTATTACATCCAAATCTTTTTCAGATCCCTCCTTTACCTCCTTGGTTCCAATTTTATATTGTCCTGATATTCTGTTTTTGCTTTTTCCAAACTCAATAATGCTACACTTATTAATATTGAAGTCCACTTCCCATTTCTGACTCCAATTCCATACATTATTCAGGTCTTCCTGCAGTGCTTTGCAATCCTTTTCAGTTTTTACTTTCCTTAACATTTTGGCATCGTCTGCAAAGAAGCTCATATAACATTTCACATCATCATCCATGTCATTCACATAAATAGCAAACATTATTGGAGCCAATTCATATCCTTGCGGTACTCCACTGATCACCTCTTTCCAATCTGAATATTTTTCTCTGAGCACTACTCTCATCTTTCTACCAATAGTTTCATGATAACACAATTGTGCTTTATGCCCCCAATTATTACAATTGTAACATGCAATTCTAGCATTCCTTCATGTGCTTCAAACTATGTTCAGATTCTCTGTTTCTGTAATCACTTCTAGTTTCTATTGTTGCATTCCCACTGTCATCACATATGGACTAATTGCTTTATTTTCACTGTAACATTGAAGAAGGTAATCTACCCTGAATCCATTTTTTGTTTGAGATCTTTATACAGTTTTTCTGAAGTTATCTCATCAAAATTATGTATTTATAATGCAAATGCTATTATTTTAGTAACCTCAGAAACTTTTATTTTGTCACTAGATCTTTCTATCCAATCTGAATCCTTCAACATAGATATACCCTTAGACCATATGTCTAATTTTGCTAAATATTGTGTTAGTTTCACTCGTTTTTACTTTATCATTATAACCAAAGACCTGATAGGATCCTGGTCACTTTTTGATTTAAAATGTTTAATGAATACCGTTTATAAGCTTCATATTGGTTGATATCTTCCATTTGCTAGAAATTTATTATAAGCCTAGCTGTACCCTTCTCAGGATCTACATTTTCTTATAAATTTTCTATTTTCCTTTTTTCATCTTATATTTTTAGTGACAAAGTGTCAGTCAGACTGAGAAACCCATTAACTCCCACTGTATTTTCTTCCCCTGAAAATTTGGGAATGTTTATATTTGAGGTAATTACCTCATGATACAAAATTCATACCTTCAGTGTTTTTAAAGTCTATTTCAATCAACTGCCTCCTATGTAGTCGTCCACACATGTATGGCGTGTACCTGACACGTACATCAACCACATCATCCTAGTAGTCCCCTCATTCACTGGCTCGTTGTCTTTGTAGTCCCCTTGTTCACTAGTAGTAATAGTCCCTCACATTCACTGTTGCTTGTAGTCGTCCCCTCGTAGTCAGCATGCAATGCGTGGCTGCATGCACTGTTGCTTGTATCTCATCCCCTTGTAGTCAGCATGCAATACATGGATGCATGCTTGTAGTTTGATGCACCAGTCTCTTAACCGTATATTGCGCTAAGTCCTTTAGATGTAGTATTTTGCACAAATTTTAATCACCAGTCTCTTTGTTAGTAGCATAATGTTTCATCCATTTCATCCCTAGCTGCCACCACTGTGGTTGCCTGTCACCACTCTATTGTTGTCTCTTTGTGCTTTTATTTTCTTATTGTAAGTCTTTCACTTCATACTTTCCTTTCACTACTGTCTTTGTTATGTATGATAGTCACTCACAATTTTAGTAGGAAGGCCCTGTGCTTCCGATCATCTGACTTAGTCAAGTTTCACTTAGTAATATCTTATGTATAGGAGAGAGGAATTAAACAGAGCTTAATTTTTCTTTCTTTTCCCAAACATTACTACACTTGGTTCTTTAAGTTATACCAAGGGACTCCTGTCAGGAATCCTCAATTTGGGTACTAGGTCAGTTCTGCAATGACATGATTTCTTTAGTCCAATGATATTTAATTTTAGATTTAAGAACCTCCCCTAAGGGCATGATCTTACAATCTTGAACCAGTTGAATTTTCTCCTTTCTCCAATTGGAACACCTGTTACAAGTCCGCATGCAATACTGCTTACTCAAGCAATCTTAAATTCATTGCACACTGAGTTTACATATTGTTACATCAGCATAAAAATGAACATTATACAGCAATGAAATTGGGTCCCTGGCAACTGTTTGTAAACATTAGACAGAGGAGCTCATGCAACTTCCTTCACCTACGAACTGTTGTTAACCAAACACCCAACTCATAAAAATGAAATTCTTGCCACCTACCCCTCTATCTACCTCTTTTGTCTACCTATATTTACACTACATAATTTCACCTCGGAAAATACCTTCCTATTTTTGTCATGAATATGTGCTCACAAGCTGGATGAAACAATAGTGTGTGCAAAAAGCATAGACGAATTTAAGAGCAAACTAGACACTGTGAGATACAAAGAAAAGGACACCACGAGCATAGCTCACCTTCCCATAAGATACAACTAGGTAAATACAAGGGTGGGCACTGCATAATTTTGATGAGCACTATATGCTCAGGTAATTTATTCTGTACTTTATCTACCATCTCACTTCATATCTTTTATCATCCAATATATCTTTTTTTTTTTCTCTCTTCATAGGTAGCTCTTGCAAACCTGAAGTCAAAGTATGAAACAGAGAAGAGCATTGTGTCAGAAACAATGATGAAACTCAGGAATGAATTGCGTTTACTCAAGGAAGATGCAGCAACATTCTCCAGTAAGTAGATTTGGTTTGGGTGTTTTGTATCCCAGAAACACAAAAGAGTTGATAAGTTGAACAATTAATGAGGATGGTTGTCCTAGGTTTTTTAGTTTTTCTTTAGGCCAGAACTGCAACTTTTGGTGTAATCATGTCAAAAGAGTAAGTACAAACTCTTAGTAAGAGAGGTGAGTGTTTTTACCAATGTTTTCAGCAGTGAATCTGTAGAGTATCCTTGTTTACCAGGAAATAAGACTTCTTTGGAACCAAAAATTGGTACCTGCTACTGGTGGTCCACTGAGACAGATCTTGGAGAGAACCATCTCCCTACCACCAGTCATTAAAGCCTATCAAAATAAAATCCTTATTTCGATCTGGAAGTGCACCACTAAGGGGCTGACATTTGGTAACTGGGCTTAGGATCTCTATTAACTTGACTATTTCCTCCATAAGGAGAGCCAACAACAGGTTACTAATTTCTTCTTTCTACAATAAGCCATTGATGTAGAAACAGTCCCACATTTAATGCAGTGCAGACAGCAATAAATTGTTTCTTCCCAGAGTGATCTGTTGGAGGGCCCCCAAAACCATCGCCAGTTGTGAAACCTGAGGCAACAATTATTATAAAATTGCTATCCAGTGGTAGTTGATATATAATTTTCTTGCACAAAATTGCAAGTGATGAACATGGTTATGCATTTTACATGTATCTATAGTGTATTGTGGACAGGAGACAAGGATCATCCATAAGAAACTGAGACGGAGGAGAAACAAGCAGGTGATGGGTGGGAGTGGGGCAGGAGGCATGCCTTGGTTGGCTACCTCTCTTATATGGGGAAGAAGCCTTTTGGTATCATCATCTTCATCAGTTGGGGGCATGTGTCAGGGAGCACATTGCTTCTCTCATATGCCGGGGCACCAGACCCCACAGTCTCTCTGAGTAAACTACCATACAGCCAACTTTCCCATTCCAAACAATTCTTGATAGGCTTGATCAGTTTGCCCCAGCCATTAATTCTGTGGGCATCCCCTTTGTCTCCTCCATCAAGGTTTGTCTCATGTGGAGACGACCAGATGAATAGGATCAACATAGGAAAATGTGCTACATGCTCATATAGCTGGAATTGACATGAATTATGCTGGTGACTGGCCTAGACTGAGTCTCACAGAGTATCTGGTTTGATACAAAGTCATTCCAATAATATGCCATGATTCTCTGAAGGCACATTGTACCAAAGACATTGAGATTCTTCAAGTCAGCATTCAGTGTCCATGTCTCAGCTGTACAGCAAGGCATGGAGCAAAAGTGATTGGAGGGTACAAATTACAGTCCTCCTGCATGAATAATGACAGTGCCATATATTCTGGTTGAGCGAGTCCACAACATCATTGTCAGTGCCAATCCTTCAGAGTACTTCCTGACATCACTGCTGTTATGCACTACACTATCAAGGTATGTAAAGCTTTCCAAGACCTCAATGGCCTTGCCACATGCATGGACAGACTGAACTGTATCATCCAGTAAGCCCCCAAACTCCTGGACCTTGGTCTTGGTTATAGAGACCTGAAGTCCAAGCAGTCTTGCCTCCCTTTGCAATGACTTGAGGACTGCAGTCAGGACCTCCAACAACTCTGCAAAGTAGGACAGCATCATCAGCAAAGACAAGGTCAGTGACCTTAGTGTTGCCGATAGATCCTCAAGAATGATTGATCAACAACTTTGCCCAGTATCCAGTCCATGCATATGTTGAAAAGTGTTGGGGCAAGAACACATATTTGCCTCACTCCAGAATTTACAGGAAAGAAGCTAGGCAACCCCCCAAAATTTACAGCACTCTCCCTTCTAGAGTATAAGCCAGATATCAATTCAGGAATCATTGCAGGAATCCTACAGATCTGCAGATCGATGCACTGAGTCAAATGGCTTCCTGAGGTCAACAAAAACTGGGGGGGGGGGGATCACATAGATGCTCCACAAGAATATGAAGTACTAGGATCTGATCAATTGTTAACTTACCTGGCATGAACCCAAACTGTTCAGGCCTCTGAAACTTCAATAGATGTGAACAAATCCAGGTCAGCAGTAGATGGGCAAGAACTTTACCTGGCACATTGGGCAGTGTAATGCCATGGTAATTGCAGTCCTGCTGGTCCCCTTTCCCCCTCCAGATAGGAATGACCAGACCCTTCTTCCAGTCAAAGGGAATGGTACCAGAGTGCCAGACAGCAGGTAGTACTGCATGCGACCTGTGGATCATGGCTTTGCCTTCAACTTTCATCCATCAACTTTGCACTGATGTTGCAGATGTTAGCTGCCATTCCACCCTTCAACTTGCAGCCTCTTTGACCTTTGTCAGAGAGGGTGGAGAGTCATTTATTGGTGGATCAGGAATCGCCACCTGAACATCAAGTGGAAGCTGTCTGTTTAGAGGGTCACCTATGAGTAACTTGTCAAAGTACTAAGCTTCCCATTCAACTGCTTGGATTTTGCAGAATTTTATCAGGACTTGATAAACATGCCTGAGGTCATTTGCATTAAATGGCCCTTGACATCCTCAGTGATTCCCCTGATGTACCTCTCCTTATCCATTCTCATGAGAGCTCTCGTCCACTGTTTCTGAATCATGTATTGGTCCAGGTCCCTAGCCATTCTGGCAGCATGACCTAACTTGATATTCCCTAGTGTTTTGTGTGGTGCAACACCAATCCTCGACTTTGGGTGCTCTCCAGTGCACTCCTCATCAGCTAGAGTTTCATGTTTTAAGTGTTTCACAGCTCTTCAAGGTACTCAAGAGAGCCAGTTACTTCAAACCATTTATAGATTGCTACCTCATACTTTGGGGCACATGCATCATCCCTAAGTTTCTCCAGGTGAAACCTAGGTGAGGGTTACATCACAGGATTTTCCTGGATTTGATACACAGTCTGAGTGTTGCAACCACAAGTCTATGACCATTCCCAAAGAATTCAGTACTGTACTTCAATAAATCCTGCACTTCTGTAGGATCTTCCAACGAATACTAACAAGTATGTGATTGATCTCCTTGGCCACTCCTCTGGCATTACTGTACCATGTCCATCTGTGTGGCTCTCATCTCTGGATCCAAGAACCACCAATTCTCAGCCTTCTGGACTTTGCCAAGTTGAGAAGGAGAGAACTGTGGATGTTCCTGGTTCCACAACTATGCGGGCCAATACATACTTCATAGCCAGTTCTGTCAGTGCCAGTAACCTCATTGAAATTGTCCAAAACAGTATGTCTCTTGGTGGACACTGGTCAACAATAGATTAAAGCTTGATATAAAACATCTTCTCTTCAAGGTTATATGCCTCAGTAGTAGCAAATACTGTAGTTAGGGAGATGAAACCCATGGTGTGCTTCAGCCTCAACAACATCATGCCCATCAACTGGAGGAACCTTTACATTGGTGTGCTGTAGTTGGCTACATATGCCTACAGCTACTCCCATGAGGTGGGCCCCATTGTTTCAGCCCAGCAAGAAGTAGGTGTAATGCTTACTACAAATCTCACTGCTGCCTGGTCTTCTCACCTCTGGGAGAGTCATTATCCAATCAAAGCTTCCTGAGATTCGCTAATAAAAAGGGTAGTCATTTGTCCTGGAAGAAAGAATGTTTCAGGTGTCCATGTGGAGAGCCCAATGGAGGTACACCCTGGGCTTGGCTTGACATGTTTGTGCCTTATTTGCAACACCCCAGCACCCTGCTTAGTGGAAAAGGTGAGTTTGAAAGGGACAGATTGTAAGCCTGTCCCCACCATATCTATCCAGTATAGTTGCCATGAACATGTACCTGTGATTTGCTTTTCTCTGCCCCCATCCACCACCAAACGCAATGAGGGGAGACCAAGATTTGGGTATACATATTAACCTAATAGTCCCAGGGGTTATAGGAGAGTATTTGAATCCACCACCTTAACACTAGGGGATGACAGCCACAGATTGTGTGGTGTCAAGCCAGGTGGCAGTTGCTTGCCTTAGGGTGTGTCTGACCCACAGATTCAAGTCAGTCATCCCAGTTGATTTGCTTCCCCAAACCAAGAGGACCTGTCCTGGTCTGAATAGAGGATCAAAGAGTCGTGTTGCTAGTCCTAGTCCTCAGTGCAACTGTGGCACTGGGACATCACTCAGCCTCCAGAACTGCTGTCTCTAGCCCTGCAGGGATGTCATACAATGCAAACATTTGGGTTAGTGATCCATAACAAGGTTGGATGGCCATTGACTCAGAGTTCATTTGCCCTTTTGATGGTTTTCTTTTTCCTCTATGATAGGGTGTCCAATACACCTGATAAACATGTCAATAAATTATTTGGAGAGACTTTTAACTTAACTAAGATCAGTGAAAGTGGCCTTCGACTACATAGATGAGGAGATGGTTAAAAAAATAGTGGTTACATTTATAAGACCTAAACTAGAATATGCCGCAACATTGTGGACACCCAGCACAAAGAAGAACATAAGAAAATTAGAAAGAATCCAAAGAGAAGCAACAAAAATGGCACCTACACTGTCAAATCTGACAAATGAATAAAGATTGGAGAAATTACACCTGTCAACACTGGAACAGAGAAGAGAAAGAGGTGATTTGTTGACCATTTACATAATTATGAAGGGGATGGAAATTCTTGATAGAGATGATTTATTAAAGTGGGACAGAAGAGAAACAAGAGGACATGAAAATAGAATAAAGGACACTTATAGAAAAGACCAGAAAAAGAATAGCTTCCCACATAGTGATTGATGTCTGGAACAAACTAAACGAAGAAACGGTGAATGCCAAAACTATACACGATTTTAAGAATAAACTGCATGTGGAGAGATACAAAAATGGGTCACTACGAGCATAGCTCTCGTCCTTTAAAATACAACTAGGTAAATACATATACCAAAGGCTTTTTTCCCCCTTACACAGGGGGGTAGCCAAAAAGAAAAAGGCATAGAAATCACTCCCACCCATTCCATCCCCTACATATTCCAATCCCGTCCACCCTCCTCCCTCTTATCTTGGCAGCTCCTGGATGACAGGTCATCCCTGCATCCTGTCCATTGCCCTGGGTCAGAAGAAGTGACGCAAGACACAGCACATCCACAGCAAAGCTGCTTCATTAATTCGGCGACCCCCCCCCCCCCTCTCCGTCCCATCATGCAGAAATGGAGAAGAAGGGGACAAATCCCCTTGGGTTGCATCAAATTATTTCTCATTCATACTTCCTCACCCCCATCCCCCACCCACTCCCACTCATGCATAACAGCATCATCTATACACAACCCTTCTCCATTCACCCCTATCTTCTGTCCTCTCCCGTCCTTCCTCAACAGACATTCCTCTCTTTTGTAATGCCCCTGTTACCCCATCCATCCATCTCATCCTAGCACGCCCCCTCATATTCACTCCTTCCACCTCTGGCTTCCACACCTCTTTTACTAATCTTTCTCCACTCATTTTTTCCATGTGTCTAAACCATCCTAATACTCTTTCATCAACCCAATCTCCCAACTCCCTTCCCACCCCTGTTCTCCTCCTCACTTCTCACTCTATCTAGCCTAGTAACCCCTATCATACTTCTCAGACATTTCATCTCAAACACATTCAAACTCCTTCTCTCTTTCTCTCTTATGTTCCATGTTTCTGCCCCATACAGTGCTGTAGGCAAAATCACTCCTTCATATAACCTCCTCTTAGCATCCATTCCCAGATGTCTATTTCTCATTTCTCCACCAAAGCATTTACTCGCTTCTCTCAATCTACATTTCACCTTCACCCCACTCCTCCCTTTCCTACCACATTTGCACCCAAGTATCTAAAACTATCCACTTCCTCCAGTCTCTCTCCCTTAACCACTTCCATACGGTGACGCCTACGTAGGCGACATGAGGAGCAAGTATTTACCTAGTTGTAATATACGGGAGGGGAGCTATGCTCGTGGTGACCCGTCTTTGTATCTCTCCACATCAAGTTTTATCTTAAAATCTTGTATAGTGTTAGCACATACTGTTTTGTTGTCTAATTTGTTCCATGTATTTATCGCTCTGTGTGGGAAACTGTTCCTTTTCAAGTTTTTTCTATAACTATCCTTTTTCAATTTTTTTCCGTGTCTTGTTTTACCGTTGTCCCACATTAATAGGTCGTTCCTGTCTAAAACTTCCATTCCTTTCATTATTCTGTAGATAGTTAGCAAATCTCCTCTTTCTCTTCTTTGTTCCAGAGTTGGTAGGTTCAATTTGGATAGTCTTTGCTCATGTTAGTTCGGCGAGTGTCGGTGCTAGTTTTGTTGTCGCTCTTTGTAATCTTTCTAGTTTCTTAATATTCTTTTTGGTACTGGGTGTCCAAAGTGATGCTGCGTACTCGAGTTTTGGTCTTATTAGTGTAGTAAGTATTTTCCTTATCATTTCTTCGTCCATATAGGTAAATGCCACTTTGATTGCTCTCAATAAGTTGTAGGTTTCTCCGAACATCTTGTTTATATGCTTATCTGGTTTCATGTCCTTTCCAATCATCACTCCAAGATCTTTTTCATAGTTTTATTTATTTTTTCCTCCCCAATTCTGTAATCTTTTGATATTCTATTTTTACTCTTTCCAAATTCCATTATGCTGCATTTCTTAATATTGAATTTTACTTCCCATTTTTTAGTCCAATTCCATATTGTGTCCAGATCTTGTTGCAATGAGTTGCAGTCCTCTTCCGTTTTTACCTTCTTAAGTAATTTTGCATCATCTGCAAAAAAAATTTATATAGCACTCCACGCCTTCATTCATGTCATTAACGTATACAGCGAACATGATCGGTGCCAGTACTGATCCTTGCGGGACCCCGCTTTTTACTTCTTCCCAGTTGGAGAATTTTTCTCTAATTACAACTCTCATTTTCCTCCCAATCAGAAAGTCTTTCATCCATTCCAATAATTTTCCTCTGATGCCACCTTTTGACTCTATCTTATTTATTAGTTTCCTATGAGGTACCTTATCGAATGCCTTTTGCAGGTCCAGAAAAGCACAGTCTGCCCATCCATCTCTTTCTTCTATTATGTCTACTAATCTTGAGTAAAAGCAAATCAGATTTGTTGTACAGGATCTCCCTTGTCTAAATCCAAATTGATTTGGGTTTAGTATAGATTTTTCTTCCAGGTACTTAACCATCTGTTTTTGATCACTCTTTCACAAATTTTTGCTATTGTGCTTGTTAGTGAGACCGGTCTGTAGTTAGATGGATCTTCCTTATCACCTCCCTTATAAATTGGTACAATGTTTGCTTTTTTCCAGTCCAATGGTACTTTTCCTTCTTTAATTGATGATTTAATTATATCATATATTTTGTCAGTTAATTCTTCCATGCATTCTTTCAGTATCCAGTTTGCTATTCCGTCTGGGCCATGTGATTTTCTGACATCCAGGGTTTTAATTTGATCACTGATTTCTTTTTGTGTTACGTTTATTTCTTTCATTGCTGGGGATAATTCTCTCTCTCTAACTTCACTGTTAGGCGATTTTTCTATTGTGAATACTGATCTGAAGTGATTGTTCATTATTTCAGCCATTTCCAGTTCTTCTGTAAATTCTTTTTTATCTTGGCGCAGTTTTTCTATTTCTTGTTTGTTTTTCAGTTTTCCATTTACATATTTGTAAAATAGTTTGGGTTCTTCTTTACATTTGTCTATTATCTTTTTTTCGTAATTTCTCTTTTCATCTCTGCATATTTTTACATATTCGTTTCTTAGTTTGATGTATGTTTGCCATTTGCTTTGTTTCTTATCTCTTTTCCATTTTTTCCAAGCTTTGTCCCTTTTTTCCTTTGCTTCACTACATCTTTTGTTGTACCAGTTCTTTATGTACGCGATGATGCTGACGTCGGCATCTTGATTATATTGTAGTCGTACCTACGTAACTTTCATTCTTTCTAAACTGGCTTCATCATAATTTCTATGGTTATCAAAATTCACGGGTGAAAGAGAATGAACGATTGAACACTGACTTTATTTTTTATAATGCGATTATTTTGACGCAACATCGCACATCTGGCAGCTAATGCTGCCAGATGTGCGATGTGCCCCGGAGTGAAGAGGTTAATGCTCACTTCCAGCCTCCTGTCACTCTCTCCCATTGTACATCTAATCACCTTACTTTTGTCCACATTTATCTTCAGATTTTTCACACACCTTCTCAAACTCTGTTACTAAGTTCCTCAATCCCTCCTCTGATCCTGCTACAAACGCAGTGTCGTCAGCAAACAAAAACTGGCTTATTTCCCACTTTTCTCCATTTTCTTTAACCATCTCCAACCCCTGACCCACTACCCTTGCATTCACCTCTCACACCACCCCATCCATGCTTAGATTGAACAGCCAGGGCAACATAACACATCCTTGATGAAGTCCCACCTTTACCTCAAACCATTCACTCTCTCCATTTCTAATCCTAACACAAGCTCTACTACTCTCATAAAAACTCTTGACTGCTCTTAACAGCTTTCCTCCTATACCATATATCTGCAGTACCTCCCACAGTGCCTTCCTGTCTACCCTGTTGTAAGCCTTTTCCAAATCCATAAAAGCCCAAAAAGCATCCTTACCTTTTCCTATAGCTTTCTCACATATCTGTCTTACCACAAAAATCTGATCTATCTTGTTTCTCTTCTGTCCTAAACCCACATTGTTCCTCACCAATTACTCCCTCTGTTCCTCTCCTAATCCTCTCAGTCAAGACCCATAAGCCTTCCCAACTACACTCAACAAGCTGATCCCTCTGTAAATACTACACTCACACTTGTCCCCCTTTCTCTTGTAAAGCTGAACTATACAGGCACTCCTCCAGTCCTCCAGCACTCTACCCTCTCATAAACATTAATCAACCTCACCAGCCAGTCCACCATAACTGTACCTCCTTCTTCACACATTCTGCATGGCATCCATCCAACCCAGGTGCCTTACCTGCTCTCATCATCTTAACATCTGATTTCACTTCATCTTTCCCTATTTCTCTTCCATTTTCCTCACTCATCACTCTCATTTTCTTAGTGCTTCCCACTGCAACTACCTTTCCCTCCCTATCCTCCTTCATATTTATCAACTCCCTGAAATACTCTTCCCATCTTCCTCTCACTGCCTTCTCTTCCATTATCATCTCACCATCTGCACCTTTTACTTTTTCTTCTCTACTTGATTCGCCTCCTCTTTCTCTTTTAATTTCTTTCCAAAACATCTTTTTATTACATTCAAAATTTTCTGTCATACTCTTTCCCCATTACACATCTGCTCTCCTCTTTGCTTCCTTTATCTTATGCTTAACTTCCTTTCTCTTTACTTTGTACCTCTCGTACGATTCCCTCGTCCTAATTTGCAGCCAATGTATGAAAGCCTGCTTCTTCTCTTCTACACATTTCTTTGCTTCCTCATCCCACCATTCACTACCCTTCCTTCTATTTCCTCCTGCCCTCCTTGTTCCACACACAATCCTTGCACAGCTGATGACTCCCTCCTTGAACTATCCCCACTCCTCCTTCACTCCCTCCCACTCCTCTCTCAACTTCTTCTTATACTCCTTTTCCTTTTCTTTCTCATTTAAGCAGTTCACTCTTAGTACCTCCCTACCTTCTGCGCTTTTCCTCTTTCTCCACCTATTCTCCACTCTCAATTTACCCTCCACCAGAAAAGGATCTGATATTCCCCCACTCTCTCCCCTTAGAATATATACATCCTTAACTCTTCCTACCATTACTCCTGGTCACCATTATATAGACCATTAACGCTCTATCTGCCACCCTTCCATCCACCACCCTCTCCCATGTGTACTTATGCTTGACTTTCTTCCTAAACACTGTATTTGCTATCATCAACTCTCTTTCAAGACACTTCTCCACCATTAATTCTCCACTACAATGTTTACCTGGAACTCCATACTTCCCAATCAGTCAGTCTATTGGTTAATTTCCTACCCTAGCATTAAGGTACAACTACATTGACTTTTCCCTAATCCCTCTATGCACTCATTTAAATCTACCCAAAACGCCTCCCTTTCCTCAATGCTCTTCTCACTACCAGGCCCATACGCACTTAACCCTAGAACCACATCGCTGTTTTTGAGAAACGTGAACCACATCGCCGGGAGAATTTTACCCTTTTTTGGAAAATAAAAAAAAACATGCTTAACTTCAAAACAGGTTTATTATAAAATAAACATTGAAAGAGTAACTCTTAAACTTTAGAATGATGATATGTAAACTTAATTAGTACTTTATGTTAACTCTGTATGTGATTTAATGCAAAGTAAGGTAAAATTACTCAACGAAAAGTGTGTGCATGCGCGCGGAAGAAAATCTCCCTGCGATGTGGTTCAAGGGTTAAAAAACCCACATCTCCCTTCCCAACTTCACCTTCATCCACATCAACCTTGAAGAAATCTCCTTCCACTCCACCACACGCTTACCTATCTCTTCACGTACTAGGATAGCCACCCCTTCTCTCCCTCGTCCCCTCTTCACTCCTGAGAACCTTGCAACTACACTCCCAAACTCACACTTACCTCTCTCTTTCATTTTAGTTTAACTCAAAGCCAGTTCATCCATCTTTCATCTCACAAACTTACTGTCTATCTCTTCCCTTTTACTCTCATCTATACCACATCCACACACATTAAAGACCACCTTAGGGTACTGGTTGGAAAACTCCCAGACCCTCTTATGCCTTTATTTTATATTTTTTTAGGAATGTTCCCTGTGGGGCTATAAGTAGCAGGACTCCTAGTCCCATCCCCGTCCCGTTTTTTGTCGCCTTTTACAACTCAAGTGGGAAGACTTGGTGGTAGCATTGTTTTCCCCCTCCACAGGGTCGGCAAAAAAAGGAAATGAATATTCAGAGAAATGGTACAGGACAGTAACAAGGGGTTGGACAGTCGTAGTATAAAAGTGTCATAATTTCTCTATGAACAGAGTTTTCCTCTATCATAGACAAAATGATGTGTGGCTCTGGTCCATAGAGGCACCCCATATAGACCCTAAAGTATCAACTGCAAGCTACTTTGCCACAATAGCATGCAACCAATACCCCAGATGGGGTATTGATGTAAATATCATGAGAAGAGTGAAAATGAGGAGGATGGTAGACTATTGGAAAAATACCTAGAAACTATTTTTTCATGGAGCCAAGAATGGGAAATGAAGTTCAATATAAAAAATGCAAAATACTGGAAATGGACAATAGTGGCAACAGACCATCCTTAAACTATTATCTGGGAAGTTAACCCATTACAAACACAAAAGGGAAAAAAATGTTGATAGAAGACAACCTGTCACCTGACAGACATAACAGCAGGATTGTGGGAGACATATGGACTATTGCAGAAGATTAAAAGGGCTTTTCACTATATGGATGAAGAGATGATGAAAAAATTCATTGAAACCCTGATCCATCAAATAGTGGAATATGCATCAGTAGTATGGTCCCCACACAGACTGAAGGATATAAGCAAGATGGAAAGAATACAGTTGTTATTGTGCGGGATGGGTGAACTATGTTACTTCTGTGACCTGTAATTTTTTTTCCAGTTTTTCCAGTTCTTAAAATAAGTATAGTTTTTGGCAAAATGGAGAAAGACCAAGAAGAAAGAATAACAAATGAACCAACAAAAAGGATTAGATGTAAGTATAGTGGAAAGTCCTAGAGGTGTCATCCCCAAACACTCTTGTGTGATTGATACTCAAGAAAAAACCAAAGGTGGGAAAGTAACTTTTTTTCAGGGTTTCAAAGAAACCCAGGTGAAATAGGAAAAAGCTTAGATATAGATAGAGAAATTAGATATAGTAATGCATTAAGAAATTGTGAAGTAAATGACTTAATGGAAGAAATTATAGATTTAAAATTGGACTACCGAGCTGTACATAGAGAATTGATTACTTTGTGTAAGTAATGAGCAAACGATCAAAGAACTAAGTGACCTATGGAGCAAAATTGAAATCCTTAAAAGAGAAAATGAGAGAATGGAAAATGAAAACAAAAATCGAAATGATGCACTGAAAAAGGTCAAAGAGCAATTACAAGTAGTGACCAGAAAGGTGGAAGAGTCAATCAAAGAAACAGACCTCATTGAAATAAAAAATCAATATAAACAAGAACAGGAAAATTAAAAAACTATGTTTTAGAGAAATAATACAAAAGCAGATGGAGTAAAACACAAAAGAAACAGTTATGAAAGTAATTAAAGAAAAGGAAAATTTGATGAGAGATACAGTTGACAAAGGTAAGTGCATTGTTGTCCATGATATCCAGGAAAAACATGATATGTATAGATACCAGAGAGAAAAGGAGAAGGAAATAGCTAAGGAGAAATACAGGATGAAGGGCAAAATTTTGATAAAGAAATCAACAAAATCCATAGAATAGGCAAATATTCAAAAGAACAAAACATAGACCTCTGAAAATAAAATTAAGAACTCAAATGATAGACAAGGAGGTATTATTGAAAGCGGTTAAACCGGCAAACAGCGAGAAATTCAAACATATATGGATGCAAAAGGAAATGAATGATGAGGAAAAAGAGAAAGACAAAGCTCTCAGAATTGAAGCCAATGATAGAAATGAGAAGAGAACAGAGACGTGGAAAAAAAAAAAAAAAAATTGGAGAGTGCTGGACTTCACTGAAAAAAGGTACATAAAATAAATGGAAACTTAAACCAAAAAAGAAACATAAGAAATTAAAAGTGGCATACACAAATATCGATGGCATGATCTCCAGAATCAGTGAACTAAATGACTATCTAGAAACAGAAAAACCTGCTGTCATGGGAATAGTAGAGACAAAACCGAAAGGACCTCTATCAACAAGCATAGTGGGACATGGTCTATCCAACTACTGGGTGAAAATATAACAGAAAAGCAGTGTCATGATATTGACCAAATAGGGTCTAAATGTGACAAAGATTATTGAAGGCCAAGGCAATGTAGAATTAGTTATGATCAAAATTGCAACCAAAAAGATAAAATTCATCTAACCTAAACTAAACTAACCTGTGTTTAATAAATCATTAGCTGCAAATTAAATGTCATCCAGCTCGTCCTCGTTGTCGTCATCGTTGAGAGACGTTGGCGGGCTTTTCAACCATTCTCTCAGCTTGCGGGGTATACAAAGTTCTTGCAGCTTGAAGGAATGCATGTATCTCCGCTCCATAACATTCCTTCAAGAAAATGTACCTGGCGAGGTACTATCGGAAGTACCGAGGCCGTCAATTGACAGACGACAAGATGGCGTCCCGATCCTATGCTACCGACTTCGTTCATTAGCATATTTGCTTGTAGCAAGGTATTTTTTTTTTTTCATTTCCGCCCACAAAATTGCATATTACGTTGATACATTTTAATTTACAAAATTAATAATTAATTTTCTATTGCTATATTGTGCCCATGGTCACAACTAAAAAAATACCAAGGTATATGGAATGTCAGCATACGCGGATTTGGTCATACACAGTAATTTCAGGAACCTAACCACCGCTTTATTTGAGGGCTTTCTGTAATCCACGATTAACCGAGACCAAGTGAGTAGACTGAGCAGTACATGGCGTTGTTTTGAAAACAATAACAAACGTACGTATCTATTTTAACTTTTTTTTTTACCTGGACATATGGCAGTTTTTTCTTAATATTTATGATGTAAAAATAATTTTCTTTTTAATATTTATGATTTAAAAATACAGTAATTTTTTTCAACAGGATTTTATTCGTTATGGCGAATTTTTAGTTCGTATTTTGATTTTTGGGACAACGCGGCACAAAATTTAAAACCGGCATCTATCATAACAAACATGGCGTACCATTCATCCGACACGACTTCGTTACTTACGAAATCTGTTTTAGCACCTTTTTTGTTTTGTTTTTTATTTCCACTCACAAAATTGCATGTTACGTTGATACATTATAATTTCCAAAATCAATAATTAATTTTCTATTGCTATACTGCGCCCATGGTCGAAACTAAAAATTTACCAGTACTGGTATACACTTTACCTCACAGCTAATATCCACCGTACAAGTTCATTTATAACACCATACAAATTAATTTTTAAAAAGAATAATGCAAACGCAATTGTACAAATATAATATTTATTATGTATCCTATGTAATATACAAAACAATATAAATATACTGTAGTCTGCGCATGTGTGTATGCGTGCCCAACGCGGCACAAATTTTAAAACGGTTCTCTACATTTGAGATTGGTTTTGAAATAAAATCCGTGTATTTACCTAGTTGTATTTACCTAGTTGTATTTTGCGGGAAGGGGAGCTATGCTCGTGTTGTCCCGCCTTTGTATCTTGCAGTGTCTAGTTTGTTTTTAAACTCATGAATGGTTTTTGCGCATACTATTTCATTGTCCAGTTTGTTCCAAGTGTCCAAAACTCTATGAGGAAAACTGTTTTTTCTTCAGTTCTCTTCTATAGCTATGTTTTTTTATTTTCTTTCCATGTCCTCTTGTGTTTCTTTTGTCCCAGTTAAGTAAGTTCTCACTATCGAGTACCTCTGTGCCTTTCATGATTCTGTAGATGGTCAATAGGTCACCTCTCTCTCTTCTTTGCTCCAGTGTCGGTAACTCCAGTTTAGCCAATCTCTCTTCGTATGATAGGTTTGCAAGTGCAGGTGCCATTTTTGTAGCTGCTCTTTGGATTCTTTCTATTTTCTTTATATTCTTTTTGGTACTGGGGGACCACAATGTCGCTGCATACTCTAATCTAGGCCTTATCAATGTAACCAATATTTTTTTCATCATGTCTTCGTCCAAGTATGTAAACGCCACTTTTATTGATCTTAGCAAATTGTAAGTCTCCCCGACAATTTTGTTAATCTGTATATCATAGGACAGGTCGTTCGTGATAATTACTCCCAAATCTTTTTCGGATCCTACTTTCTTTACTTCTTTGGTTCCAATTGTATATTTTCCTGATATTCTGTTTTTGCTTTTTCCAAACTCCATTATGCTACACTTCTTAGTATTAAAGTCCACTTCCCATTTCTGACTCCAGTTCCATACCCTATTTAGGTCTTCTTGCAGTGCTTCACAGTCCTCATCAGTTTCTATTTTCCTTAGCAGTTTGGCGTCATCGGCAAAGAAGCTCATGTAGCAGTTCACGTCCTCATCCATGTCATTCATATAGATAGCAAACATTATTGGTGCCAGCACAGATCCTTGCGGTACTCCACTGATCACCTCTTTCCAGTCTGAATATTTTTCTCTGAGCACTACTCTCATCTTTCTACCAGTCAGAAAGTCCTCTATCCATTTTAGTAGGTTTCCCTGTATTCCTCCTATGTGTTCCAGTTTTTTTAGTAGTTTTCTGTGTGGTACTTTGTCAAAGGCTTTTTGCAAGTCTAGGAATGCACAATCAGCCCATCCATTTCTTTCTTGCACTATGTCTATTAGTCTTGAGTAAAAGCATATTAAGTTTGTGGAGCATGATCTTCCTTGTCTGAATCCGAATTGTCTTGGGTTTAATATGTCATTGTCTTCCAGATGTTTTACCCATCTATTCTTGATTATTTTCTCACAAATTTTGGCAATGGTGCTTGTTAGTGATACTGGCCTATAGTTGGTGGGTTCTTCTTTGTTTCCTCCTTTGTGTATTGGTACAATGTTAGCGTTTTTCCAGTCCTCGGGTATCTTTCCTTCTTTGAGTGAGCTGTTTATTAAGATGTGTATTTTGTCTGTTAGTTCTTCTTTGCACTCCTTTAGAATCCAATTTGCAATACCGTCCGGGCCATGTGATTTTCTGACATCCAGCCTTGATAAATGTTCTGATATTTCCTTTAGTGATGCTGTAAACTCATTCATGAGGGGAGATTTCTTGTTTTCGTCTATGTCACAATTCGGTATTTTCTCTCTGGTGAAAACAGATTTAAAGTGATTGTTCATGACTTCGGCCATCTCTAAATCTTCTGTGTATTCTATGTTTCCTTGGCATAGTTTCACCAATTCCTGTTTGTTTTTAAGTTTACCATTCACATACCGATAGAATAGTTTGGGTTGCTCTTTGCATTTGTCTATAATATCCTTCTCATGGTTCCTTTTCTCCTCTCTTCTCACATTAACATACTCATTTCTATAGTTAACATAAATTTGCCATTTGCTTTGTTTTTTGTCTTTTCTCCACTTTTTCCAAGCTTTGTCCCTTCTGTCTTTTGCCTCACTGCATCTTTTGTTGAACCAACATTTAATGTACTCTCTCTCTCGCTTTTGTCTTGGTACATGCCTGTTTACCCCTTCATTGTAGTTTTCCATCAATATATTCCATTTCTCTTCCACTGCTGTTTCTTCCCTGTAAAATATTTCCCAGTTTGCATTCCGGAAGAATGTCTTTAGTTTTGTAAAGTCTGTTTTGTTGTACCTCAGTCTTCCTTTCCTATGCTTTTCGTTCCTCTCTATGTCTATTTCTTCCTTTAGTATAGTTTCGATGAGTACATGGTCACTCTTTCCAATTGGTGTCTCATACTGGACTTTATGCACTATTTCAGGCTCTGTTGTAAATATTAGATCTAGTTTCGATGGCTCTTCATTATTTCTGTACCTTGTGTTTTCATGGACCCATTGGGTCATTGTGTACTCCATGGTCATATCTAGCAGTACATTGCCCCACGAGTCATCTCCTCCTTGCACTGTCATGCTGTCCCAACAAATTTCTTTGCAATTGAAGTCCCCCATAACTACCAGATTACCCTTACCCATTAGTATCTCATTGAGTGATTTTCTTGTGTCATCTAGCATTTTTTTATGTTCAATTTCTTTCCAAGCGCTTGTTTTTGGAGGCACATAAGTCACCACAAACTTTCTACTCTTCATATTCTTGCCTTCGACTTTTATCATGATCAATTCAGCATTACCTTTGCCCTCTGCAATTTTTGTCACCTTTAGGTCTTTCTTGGCCAAGAACATGATTCCCCCTCCCTGTTTCTTGTCCCTGTTTTTTATCCAGTAGTTGTATAAACCTTGTCCGATAACAGTGGATGGTATTTCACCTCTTAGTTTAGTCTCTACAATTCCCATTATGTCTGGTTTTGCTTCTAACAGATAATCATTGAGTTCGTTCAGTCCCGAAATTAGTCCGTCAATGTTGGTATAGGCCACTTTTAATTTTCTTCCTTCTCCCTGGTTTCTTCTTCCCTTGTTTTGTTCGTTTTGAAGCGCCATTGTCTTAATCTCAAGTCTATTACTCTCCACTGGAATTCTTTGCATTCTGTCTCCGATCTTTTCAAGTTTTTTTTCCTTTGCTTCTTCTCTTAGCGCCCTTTCTTTTTCTAATTCCTCAGTACTCATTTCTCTTTTTATCCATATCTTATTGTATTTTTCACTCTTTGCCAAGTTACCTACTTTTTCAAATATGTCTTCTACTACCACTTGTGACCTTAGTTTTATCTTTAGAGGTCGATTCCTATCCTTAGTATAGCGACCAATTCTGTAAGTCTCTTCTAAGTCTGTGCCTGAATCACTATCTCCCCCCTGAATTTCATTAAGGATTTCTACTGCTGTCTCTTTTTCTTCTTTTTCTCTCATGTACCTCGCCAATCCTTGTTTTTCTTTAAGCCCATAAACCACAATACATTTCTTCCTATCTACTGTGTCCCTGACCCAGTTTGCTTTTTCGTTAATCACTTGAATGATTGTGTCTTTTGCATTATCTTGCATTTGCTGCTTGAATCCGTGTTATTTGAATCCGTGTTAATTGAGGGCCTTCTGTAATGTAAAAGAGATTAATTCATTCCCAAGCACCAGATGAATACTTATTTACATAATTACACTTTATATATCATATAATAAATAAAACATAAAAATGTAAGTCAAACGAAAAACATAACAGAAGTAAATTTAATGACAAAGGAACACTGTACAGTTATTATGTAATGTATGTTATGTACCCTTTTGGCTGTGATGTGATGGTATAGATGGATGGAGATGAAGGAGGGAAAGGGGCAAATTGTTGCTTGGAAGGGGAATCCCCTTCCATAAAAACTTCTGGTGATTCTTGTTTAGGTGTTTCTTCTCTTCTCTGGCTCATGTAAATCTTTCTCTTGGGTTTCTTTCATTTTTTCTTTCACTAAAAACCTTTCCAATGTTTGTTGTTTTAGCCTGTGCTGTAAATTTTTTTCTGAAATGTTACCTCACAGCAGAAGAGTGAGTCTGTCTTTCATTGGCATGTGCCCAGGCAGCGATTTTTCCTTCTTAGTGATATAGGTTCTTTTTGGCAATTTTTTTCCAGAATAATCCGGTTTCATCAGCATGAAATACCTGTTAGGGGAGAAGACCTTCTTTCTTTATAAAGTCACCAAACTCAACCACAAAATTTTCTTCCATTTCCTTGTTTGAACTCACTGCCTCACTATGCCCAACTATACTGTGAATTTCACTTCTGTTCTTAAATTTTTCAAACCATCCTTGACTTGCTTTAAACACAAAATCATCAGCACTTGTACCAGGGCTTTTCTTTACTTGATCATCGTAAATTGCTAATGCCTTCTCACATATAAATGCTTCAGAGATACTATCTCCTGCTGTTTCTCATTTATATAAACAAGCAACATCTTTTCCACTTCCTCAAGTATTTGCAGTCTTTGTTTACTAATGACGGTCACTCCTTTTACAACATCAGCCGACATAATCACTTCTTTATTCTTGAGAATAGTACAAATTGTAAACTTTGCCATACCCTACTGCACAGCAAGATCAGATACACGAATGCCATTTTAGTGTTTTACATAGAGGGATTAGGGAGAAATGTCAATGTAGTTGTATTGGGAGACCTCAATGCTAGGGTAGGAAATGAACCAATTGACGGAGTGATTGGAAAGTAGTATGGAGTTCCAGGTAAAAATCGTAGTGGAGAATTGATGGTGGAGATGTGTCTTGAAAGAGAGTTTATGAGAGCAAATACAGTGTTTAGGAAGAAAGTCAAGCATAAGTACACATGGGAGAGGGTGGTGGATGGAAGGGTGGCAGATAGAGTGTTAATGGACTATATAGTGGTGACCAGGAGTATGGTAGGAAGGGTTAAGGATGTACATGTTTTAAGGGGAGAGAGTGGGGGAATATCAGATCATTTCCTGGTGGAAGGTAGTTTGAGAGTGGAGAATAGGTGGAGAAAGAGGAAAAGGGCAGGAGGTAGGGAGATACTTAGAGTGAACTGCTTAAATGAGGAAAAAAAGGAGAATGAGTATAAGAAGAAGTTGAGAGAGGAGTGGGAGAGAGTAAAGGATAAAGTAGAAGTAGGAGTGGAGGAGGAATGGGGATGGTTCAAGGAGGGAGTCATAAGGTGTGCAAAGATGGTGTGTGGAACAAGGAGGGCAGGAGGAAATAGAAGAAAGGGTAGTGACTGGTGGGATGAGGAAGCAAAGAAGGGTGTAAAAGAGAAGAAGCAGGCATTCATAGATTGGCTATAAATTAGGACGAGGGAATCATATGAGAGGTACCAATTAAAGAGAAAGGAAGTTAAGCATAAGATAAAGGAAGCAAAGAGGAGAGCAGATGTGAAATGGGGAAAGATTATGACAGAAAATTTTGAAAGTAATAAAAAGATGTTTTGGAAAGAAATTAAAAGAGGAAGAGGAGGCAAATCAAGTAGAGAAGAAAAGGTAAAAGGTGCAGATGGAGAGATGATAATGGAAGAGAAGGCAGTGAGAGGAAGGTGGGCAGAGTATTTTAGGGAGTTGTTAAATGTGAAGGAGGATAGGGAGGGAAAGGTAGTTGCAGTGGGAAGCGCTAAGAAAATGAGAGTGATGAGTGAGGAAAATGGAGGAGAAATAGGGAAAGATGAAGTGAAAGCAGCCATTAAGATGATGAGAGCAGGTAAGGCACCTGGGTTGGATGGATGCCATGCAGAATGTATGAAGAAAGTAGGTACAGTTATGGTGGACTGGCTGGTAAGGTTATTTAATGTTTGTTTAAGAGAGGGTAGAGTGCTGGAGGACTGGAGGAGTGCCTGTGTAGTTCTGCTTTACAAAGGAAAGGGTGACAAATGTTAGTGTAGTAGTTACAGAGGGATCAGCTTGTTGAGTGTAGTTGGGAAGGCTTATGGGAGTGTCTTGACTGAGAGGATTAGGAGAGGAACAGAGGGAGTAATTGGTGAGGAACAATGTGGTTTTAGGACAGGTAGGGGTGTGTAGATCAGATTTTTATGGTAAGACATATGTGAGAAAGCTATAGGAAAAGGTAAGGATGTTTTTTGGGCTTTTATGGATCTGGAAAAGGCTTATGACAGGGTAGACCGGAAGGCACTGTGGGACGTACTGCAGATATACAGGATAGGAGGAAAGCTGTTAACCTCTTCACTCCGGGGCACATCGCACATCTGGCAGCATTAGCTGCCAGACATGTGATGTTGCGTCATAATAATCGCATTATAAAGAATAAAGTCACTGCTCAATCGCTCATTCTCTTTCACCCGTGAATTTTGATAACCATAGAAAATATGATGAAGCCAGTTTAGAGAGAATGAGGGTCACGCAGGTATGACTACAATCATCGCGTACCCACTTGCTCCTCATGAGGCCTATGTAGGCATCACCATATGGAAGTGGTTAAGAGCAGTCAAAAGTTTTTATGAGAGTAGTAGAGCTTGTGTTAGGATTAGAAATGGAGAGAGTGAATGGTTTGAGGTAAAGGTGGGACTTCGTCAGTGATGTGTTATGTCGCCCTGGCTGTTCAATCTTTACATGGATGGGGTGGTGCGAGAGGTGAATGTAAGGGTAGTGGGTCAGGGGTTGGAGATGATTAAAGAAAATTGAGAAAAGTGGGAGGTGAGCCAGTTGTTGTTTGCTGATGACACTGTGCTTGTAGCAGGATCAGAGGAGGTATTGAGAAAGTTAGTGACAGAGTTTGAGAAGGTGTGTGAAAGAAGGAAACTGAAGACAAATGTGGGCTAAAATAAGGTGATGAGATGTACAAGGGGAGAGAGTGACAGTAGGCTGGAAGTGAGCATTAAGGGTGAGAAACTGGAGGAAGTGGATGGTTTCAGATACTTGGGTGCGAATGTTGCAGGAAAAGGAGGAGTGGGGGTGGAGGTAGAATGTAGATTGAGAGAAGCGAGTAAATGCCTTGGTGGATTAAAAAGTGTAATGAGAAATAGACATCTGGGAATGGATGCTAAGAGGAGGTTATATGAAGGAGTGATTGTGCCAACAGCAATGTACGGGGCAGAAACATGGAACATGAGAGAGGAAGAGAGGAGTTTGAATGTGTTTGAGATGAAATGTCTGAGAAGTATGATGGGGGTTACTAGGCTAGATAGAGTGAGAAATGAGGAGGTGAGGAGGAGAACAGGGGTGGAAAGGGAGTTGGGAGATAGGGTTGATGAAAGAGTATTAGGATGGTTTGGACACATGGAAAGAATGAGTGAAGAAAGATTAGTAAAAGAAGTGTGGAAGGAGTGAATATGAGGGGGCGTCCTAGGATGAGATGGATGGATGGGGTGAAAGGAGCTTTACAAAAGAGAGGAATGTCTGTGGAGGAAGGACGGGAGAGGACAGAAGATAGGGGTGAATGGAGAAGGGTTGTGTATAGATGAGGCTGTGATGCATGAGGGGGAGTGGTTGGGGGATGGGGGGTGAGGAAGTATGTATGAATATTTTTTTGATGCAGCCCGAAGGGATTTCTCCCCGTCTTCTCCTTTTCTGCATGGGGGGACGGAGAGGTGGGGTAACCGAATTTATGAAGTGGCCTTGCTGTGGATGTGCTGTGTCTTGCGACACTGCTTCTGACCCAGGGCAGTGGACAGGATCCAGGGATGACCCGTCATCCAGGAGGTGCCAAGATAGGAAGAAGGGTGGAGGGGAGTGGAATATATGGGAAATTAAATGGGTGGGAGTGATTTCTATGCCTTCTTTTTGGCTACCCCCCCGTGTAAGGGGGAAAAAGCCTTGGTATATATATGTATGCGATAATTTCTTTCTTCACATTGATTATTTTTCTCACATTTCTTTTTCCTTTACCAGTATCACTTGTTGCTTTCTTTGGAACCATGACTGAGGGCTAGTGTAGGAAAAATAAATGCTGAATGCAAGAAAACTGATAACAAAAGTACAGGACAACTATTCTGCTCAGCGGCCAACAGAGAACTGTTTACGTTTCCTCAGCGCCCACGTGTCAGCATAGTTCGAGAACTGAAATTTTGTTTGAAAACAGTTATTTCCAGCTCGAATTTTTTGTTTGAAAACCAAATTGTTCAAGTTCAGAGACTGTATATATATACAGCAAGTCCTCGTTATATGGTACATATGCGTTCCTGAAAACCTTACTGCAAATTGAAATTACCGTATACCAAACCCATTATAACATACAGTATAATAATAGGATATGGCAGACGTACCTTCTCCCTGCTCTTTCCTCTTCAAAATATCTAGCGGATACCATATCTGTGAATTTTTCTTACCGTAGATAGAATTGAGGTTAGTAATTACCTAATACCATAACTGTGAATTTACTGGATAAAGTATCACTGTATAAGGAGGACTCACTGTATATATATAGTTTAATTTTACATAAGAAATACAAAAATAAAATTAAAAATTAATATAATTAGCTCAAACATTTACTTCGACTTCTGCCGCTATTTTAAAATTTTCCCTGGTTGTATGTCCTAATGTCTGCAGATTTTATCACCACTGCATAATATTTTTTAAACTAGATGACAGTGTAGGTTTACCACTACCACGGCATATTCCTAGCCACCTCATTCCCTATGGTTATGATGCTATGTGAAAATAAAATAAAGCAATGATTATTTGGTAGTGGTATCTCATATAGCACATAATATGCTGCATGGCGCTATGCAACCACCAGAACAATGAATAATAGGTAGATTACTGAATTGGCATTAGCATCAGCAAAATATTGCCAATGCCAATGTTGAATCCCTTTCTAAAAAAAAATAAAATGCCGATATTCACTGATGCCAATGCTGATTCACCAAAAAAGTGCTGATTCTTGCCCATGCTGATTAATTGGCATGCCCCTAAGTACAAGACAGTATTAACCACTTCCATACGGTGACGCCTACGTAGGCGTCATGAGGAGCAAATGGGTATGCGATGATGCCGACGTCGGCGTCTTGATTATATTTATTGTAGTCGTACCTATGTAACCTCCATTCTCTCTAAACTGGCTTCATCATATTTTCTATGGTTATCAAAATTCACGGGCGAAAGAACGAACGATTGAGCACTGACTTTATTTTCTATAATGCGATTATTATGACGCAACATCGCACGTTGGGCAGCTAATGCTGCCAGACGTGCAATGTGCCCCAGAGTGAAGTGGTTAAGAGAGGGGGACAGCATAATGGAGAGAGTGGCAGTACAATGAAGTAGCATCATTTCTCTATGAGTAGATATGTCCTCTAACACGGACAAAATGTGTAGCTCTGGTTTGTAGGGCCACCCCATATAGTCTTTGAAGCATCGTGTGTATGCTACTGAGCATATTATATTGCAAAACAACATGCAGCAAATTCCTCAGATGAAGTAAAATTGAATGGCAAAATCTTATCATTGTGAGAAAAATTTAAGACCTTTGGTACACAGTAGTGACCTTCAGTCCATGCATGAAAGATCTGGGTGTAGAAATTTGCAAGAAAATAACCATACCAAAATCAGTTACAAGCATGGTTTTTGGACAGCAGAAAAGAATTAATCAGCAACATTGTAGAGAACCACACTAGATGTTGCTCCCACAGCATAGTTCTCAACAGTCAGGAAAACATAAACACCCATTAAACAATACAAAATACAAAAGGTTCTCAGTGCATCAAGAGTAATAATATCATGCATCTAAACCACCCGATGAAATCTGGATAGAGAAACCAAAATACTCACCACAGGATATCACATGAAAATGATACACAGTTCTATGCAAGTAACCTCGACCCTGCTCACTCATCTTATTAAATCACACAAGCACAACCAATTGAACACAACAAAAAGGGTACACCAACAGTATATTTCTCAAATGTCGACAACAAAGATCCACCTTCACCACACACATATCTAGCAGAATACATTCACACTCAGATAACCTAGCACTATAAAATGATCATAAAACACACTACTTCAACAAACCCATCTAGATACTAGGCCCACAGAAAAACTTTACAAGAGAAGAAAAAAATGCACTAGCATAATTATGGTCAGGTCACCATCTAACATGAAAATGGTATCAACTCAGAATAGGCCTGGCTACAGAAATAAAATATCCCAGATCACATAGAAGACAATCTTACATTTCCTGATTGTATCCCTATAAAGGAAACAAAATATTTTTCTATGAGTAACTTAGACTAATAGACTTAGGCTGTTGCTGGTTAACAGTCATGAGTTTCTTGCAGAGATCTGGGGTAGTAGATTGAATGATCTTCAATAGTAGCAAAGGCACCCAACTTAATCATATCCAAACATTATTAACCTTAATCACAAGTAGGATAAGTTTTGGTTTAATTCTTACTGCTTCTCATGGTGCTAGGACAGCTTGAATAGCACTGGTGTACCAAAAATGATAAGGTAAGAGATTATGTGGGCATTATATAAATCAGTATTTGTCACTCTGGGGTCCTTGGACCAATCATATGCCACAGTTTCATAAGTGATGTTGCAAACTCAAAACTTGTAGTTGTTGGTGCCTGATGATTGTATTCAGTGTTGAAGTGATCTCCAGGAGGTTAAAAAAAAAAAAAAGTACATGGGATACATGAGGAAATGGGTTGAGCTCATTGATCTAAACAATACTATTGCAATAGTAGGGCACACACTAGGAAAGCAATCAAACTCACAATGAAATAACAAAACCACTGATTTAGTGAGCAATGTTAATACTCTTGAGTTTGTTTGTTTTTTCTCTCTCCAGCCTTATGACTGAAATTTGGAAACAAGAAATATGAAAAGTTGGCTAAACTTAGCTTTTGATCATGGTATATTTGTTGGTGAATTGATAAAAAAGTTGTATTTACCTAATAGTATATGGAGTTGAAATTGGATTAATGGGGTCCCATCTCTTCTCCCAATTAGCAAGTTTGAAATTTTGCCATAAAATCATTCATATTGTTGGCCTGGATTATATTTTCATCCAACTTGTTCCATTAGTAAAGATGTCTATTTTTTTTTTTTTCTATGTTCATTATTTTTGTTTTGTATGTTCATAAAGTATGGATTTACAAAATTGTCATTGTTGCAAGGAAAACAAAATGCAAGCTAACAGAAAAGATGTCAATTTGCAATTATAATGATTTTTGTTATACAGGTCTGCGTGCTATGTTTGCTGCCCGATGTGAGGAGTATGTAACACAATTGGATGAGGTGCAGAGGCAGCTGGTTGCTGCAGAGGAAGAGAAGAAAACTCTTAACTCTCTGTTACGAATGGCCATACAGCAGAAACTGGCTCTTACACAACGCTTAGAGGACATGGAATGTGATAGGGAAAGGTAGGTACTTAACTTTAGATTGTGATAGGGAAAGATAGATTGGCTTGTAGAAAATAGAAGAACTAGCATTACAATGGAATCTCAGGTCTAGATTTTCATCTTTAGATGAAAAAAATATGTAGTTCAAGCTGAAACAAGTGAACTATAGTGAGAATATGTGAGTGCTGATAACAGTTGAACTTATGTTTAAGATGATGACTATTAAGTAAAAAAAATCTTAAGATTAAAGTAAAAGACAATTTAGATAATCTGTAATAATCTCTAAAAAGAAATATCTCTTTAAAACAGTGGAACTTTTGACTTTCTATCTTTATACCAAGAGGCTTCTTCACTTGAGGAATTAGAAAAAGAGAAGACACTAAAAGATGAAGCTAAGGAAAAAAATGTGAAGAGAGCAGAGACTGAAAGCAAGGAATTCTATTGGAGAGTAATCGACATGAGACTGAGAAAATGGTGCACCAGAATGGGAGAACCAAAGACAGAAAAAAAGAAATTAAAGTGGCCTATACTAACATCGACAGATTCATTTCAGGACTGAATGAACTTAATGGTTACCTGTTAGAAGAAAAACCAAACATAATGGGAATTGTGGAGACTAAACTAAGGGGTGCAATACCACCCATCAATGTTGGACAAGGACTATACAAATACTGGATTAAAAACAGACAAGAAACAGGGAGGAGGAATCATGTGCTTGGCCAAGAAAAACTTGAATGTGACAAAAATTGTGGAAGGGAAAGGTAATGTAGAAATGATCATGATAAAAGTCGAAGACAAGGACATGAAAAGTAGAAAGTTTGTGGTGACTTATGTGTCCCCAGAAATGGACGCTTGGGAAGCGAATGAGCATATGAGACTGAACTAAAGGAAGAAATATACATGGAGAGAAATGAAAAGCATAGGAAAGGAAGATTGATGTACAGCAAAACGGACTGTAGAAAACTAAAGAAATTCCTTCAGAATGCAAATTAGGAAAATTTTTACATGGAAGAGACAAAAGTGGAAGAGAAATGGGATATCTTGATGGAAAATTACAATGAAGGGGTGAATAGGCATGTACCAAGACAGAAGCTAGAGAGAATGTACATTAAATGCTGGTTCAACAGAAGATGCAGTGAGGCAAAAGATAGAAGGAACAGAGCTTGAAAAATATGGAGAAAAGATAAAAAACCTGGAAAATGGCAAGTATATATAAACTATAGAAATGAGTATGTAAAGGTACGAAGAGAGGAAAAAAGGGACTATGAAAAAGACATTATAGATAAATTCAAAGGGCAACCCAAGCTATTCTATCAATACGTGAATGGTAACCTTAAAAATAAACAGGAAATGGTGAAACTACGCCAAGGAAATATAGAATACACAGAAGATTTAGAAATGGCCGAAGTCATGAATAATCACTTCAAGTCTGTTTTCACTAGAGAGAAGGCACAATATTGGGACAAAGGAAATGAAGTGCAATCTCCCCCCATGAGCGAGATAATAATAACACAAAAAGAAATAATGGAACATCTATCAAACCTTGATGTCAGGAAATTGCATGGCCTGGATGGAATTGCAAATTGGATTCTAAAAGAATGCAAAGAAGAACTAATGAACAAAATACATAACATAATAAGTTGCTCACTTAAAGAAGGAAAAATACCAAAAGACTGGAAAAATGCTAACATTGTACCAATATATAAAGGAGGAAACAAGGAAGAACCAACTAACTATAGACCGGTCTCACTAACAAGCACTATAGCCAAAATTTGTGAGAAAATTATCAAGAATAGATGGGTAAAACACCTGGAAGAAAATATAATAAACCCAAGACAATTTGGGTTCAGACAAGGAAGATCATGCACCACAAACTTAATATGTTTTTACTCAAGACTAATAGACATGGTGCAAGAAAGGAATGGATGGGCTGATTGTGCCTTCCCGGACTTAAAAAAAGCTTTTGACAAGGTAAAACACAAAAAATTATTTAAAAAAACAAACTGGAACATATAGGAGGGGTACAAGCGAACCTACAAAAATGGTTGGAGGACTTCCTGATTGGTAGAAAGATGAGAGTAGTACTCAGAGAAAAATATTCAGATTGGAAAGAGGTGTGATCAGTGGAGTTCTGCAAGGATCTGTACTGGCTCCAATAATGTTTGCTATTTATGTGAATGACATGGATGGTGATGTGCAATGTTACATGAGTTTCTTTGCAGACGATGCTAAATTGTTAAGGAAAGTAAAAACTGAAACGGATTGTATATCACTACAGGAAGACCTGAATAAGGTATGGAACTGGAGTCAGAAATGGGAAGTGGACTTCAACATGAAGAAGTGTAGCATAATGGAGTTTGGAAACAGTAAAAATAGAATATAAAGACAATATAATATTGGAACTAAGGAGATGAAGAAAGTGGGATCCAAAAAAGATTTGGGTGTAATTATCTCAAACGACCTGTCCTATGACAAACAGATACACAAAATTGTCGGAGAATCCTATAACTCAAGGGTTCCCAAAGTGGTCGATATCGACCTCCAGGGATCGATGAGACCATCCAAAGGGTCGAAAGGGGGTCAGTAAATTGCTAGGGGGTTGATGAGACCATCCAAGGGGTCAAAAGGGGGTCAGTAGATTGCTAGGGGGTTGAAAGGGGTCAGTAAATTACTATGGGGTTGAAAGGCAATCTTTAAAATTAAATGGTTAGCATGAAATGATCCTGTTCTCTTCCCATACTGAAAGAGTGAGAATAATCAACCAACCAATATCTAAACTTAAAGAAAATCTTGTCAGTTTACTCTGAGTTGAAAATTCTCCTCATTCTGTGCATGTAGGGAGAATCTCACATACACACAACCACATCGTGAATGAACATCAAGATGACGAGCTTATGTAATATTATTGGCTTGAATAATAAACTAAGTTGAAAGGGAAGGGTGAGTGTAAGTTTGGGAGTGTAAGTGGGAGGTTATCAGGAGTGAAGAGAGGGCGAGAGAGGGAAGGGGTGGCTATTCTAGTAAGTGAAGAGATAGGTAAATGTGTAGTGGAGTGGAAGGAGGTTTCCTCAAGGATAATGTGGATGAAGGTGAAACTGGGAAAGGAGATGTGGGTCTTTGTAAGTGCATATGGGCCTGGCAGTGAGAAGAGTGTAGAAGAAAGGGAGGCCTTTTGGATAGATTTAAATGAGTGCATAGAGGATTTAGGGAGAAATGTCAATGTAATAGTACTGGGAGACCTTAATGCTAGGGTAGGAAATGGTCCAATTGATGGAGTGGTTGGGAAATGTGGAGTTCCAGGAAAGAATCGTAGTGGAGAGTTGATGGTGGAAATATGTCTAGAAAGAGAGTTGATGATAGCAAATACAGTGTTTCGAAAGATAGTCAAGCATAAGTACACATAGGAGAGGGTGGTGGATGGAAGGGTGGTAGATAGAGCGTTAATAGATTATGTAGTAGTAAATAGGACTATGATAGGAAGAGTTAAGGATGTACATGTGCTAAGGGGAGAGGGTGGGGGAATATCAGATAATTTTTTGGTGGAAGGTAAATTGAGAGTGGAGGATAGATGGAGAAAGAGGAAAGGGACAAAAGGTAGGGAGGTGCTTAGAGTGAACTCTTTAAATGAAAAGGAGAAGGAGTACAAGAAGAAGCTGAAGGAGTGGGAGGGAGTGAAGGATAGAGTAGAGGTAGGTGTGGAGGAGGAATGGGGATGGTTCAAGGAGGGAGTCACAAAGTGTGCAAGGATGGTGTGTGGAACAAGAAGGACAGGAGGAAATAGAAGGAAGGGTAGTAAATGGTGGGATGAGGAAACAAAGAAGGTTGTAGAAGAGAAGAAGTGAGCTTTCACAGATTGGTTACAAAATAGGACGATGGAGTCATATGAGAGGTACAAAGAAAAGAAAAGAGAAGTAAAGCAAAAGGTAAAAGAGGCAAAGAGGAGAGCAGATGTGAAGTGGGGTAAGAGTATGACAGAAAATTTAGAAAGTAATAAAAAGATGTTTTGGAAAGAAATTAAGAGAGGAAGAGGAGGCGAATCAAGTAGAGAAGAAAAGGTAAAAGGTGCAGATGGAGAGATGATAATGGAAGAGAAGGCAGTAAGGGGAAGATGGGCAGAATATTTTTGGGAGTTGCTAAATGTGAAGGAGGATAGGGAGGGAATGATAGTTGCAGTGGGAAATGCTAAGAAAATGAGAGTGATGAGTGAGGAAAATGGAGGAGAAATAAGGAAGGATGAAGTGAAGGGAGTTGTTAAGATGATGAAAGCAGGTAAGGCACCTGGTCTGGATGGATGCCATGCAGAATGTCTAAAAAAAAGGAGGTACAGTGATGGTGGACTGGCTGGTGAGGTTATTTAATGTTTGCTGGAGAGAGGATAGAGTGCCGGAGGACTGGAGGAGTGCCTGTATAGTTCCACTTTACAAGGGAAAAGGGGACAAGTGTGAATGTAGTAGTTTCAGAGGGATTAGCTTGTTAAGTGTAGTTGGGAAGGCTTATGGGAGGATCTTGATTGAGAGGATTAGGAGAGGAACAGAGGGAGTAATTGGTGAGGAACTGTGTGGATTTAGGACAGGTAGAGGTTGTGTAGATCAGATCTTTGTGGTAAGATAAATATGTGAGAAAGCTATTGGAAAGGGGAAGGCTGTTTTTTGGGCTTTTATGGATCTGGAAAAGGCTTAAGATAGGGTAGACAGAAAGGCACTGTGGGAGGTTATGCAGATAATGGGATAGGAGGAAAGCTTCTCGGAGCTGTCAAGAGTTTTTATGAGAGTAGTAGAGCTTGTGTCAGGATTAGAAATGAAGAGAGTGAGTGGTTCGAGGTAAAGGTGGGACTTCGTTAATGATGCATTATGTCGCCCTGTGTGTTCAACTTATACATGGATGGAGTAGTGCGAGAGGTAAATGCAAGGGTAGTGAGTCAGGGATTGGAGATGGTTAAAGAAAATGGAGAAAAGTGGGAGGTGAGCCAGCTGCTGTTTGCGGACGACACTGCAGTTGTGGCAGGATAGGAGGAGGGATTGAGGAAGTTGGTGACAGAGTTTGGGAGAGTATGTGATAGAAGAAAGCTAAAGATAAATGTGGGTAAAAGTAAGGTGATAAGATGTACAAGGGGTGAAAGTGGCAGTAGACTGGAAGTGAGCATTAGGGGAGAGCGACTGGAGGAAGTGGATAGTTTTAGATACTTGGGTGCAAATGTGGCAGGAAAAGGTGGAGTGAAGGTGGAGGTAGAATGTAGATTGAGAGAAGCGAGTAAATGCCTTGGTGGATTGAAGAGTGTAATGAGGAATAGACATTTGGGAATGGATGCTAAGAGGAGACTGTATGAAGGAGTGATTGTGCCAACAGCACTGTATGGGGCAGAAACATGGAACATAAGAGAGGAAGAGAGAAGGAGTTTGAATGTGTTTGAGATGAGATGTCTGAGAAGTATGATGGGGGTTACTAGGTTGGATAGAGTGAGAAATGAGGAGGTGAGGAGAAGAACGGGGGTGGAAAGGGAGCTGGGAGATAGGGTTGATGAGAGAGTATTAGGATGGTTTGGACTCATGGAAAGAATGAGTGAAGAGAGACTAGTAAAAGAGGTATGGAAGGCAGATGTGGGGGGGAGTGAACATGAGGGGACGTCCTAGGATGAGCTGGATGGATGGGGTGAAGGGGGCATTGGGGAAGAGAGGAATGTCTGTTGAGGAAGGACGGGAGAGGACAGAAGACGGGTGAATGGAGAATGATTGTATATGGATGATGTTGTGATGCATGAGGTGGAATGGGCAGGGGGATGGGGGGTGAGGTGGTATGTGTGAGCAAAATTTGATGCAGCCTGAAGGGATTTCTCCCCATCTCCTTTTATGCATGGGGGGTCGCCGATTTAATGAAACGGCCTTGCTGTGGATGTGCTGTGTCTTGCGACACTGCTTGTGACCCAGGGCAGTGGACAAGGTGCAGGGATGACCCGTCATCCAGGAGGTGCTAAGATGAGAGGGAGGATGGAGGGGTGTGGAGTGTATTCAGGGATGGAATGGGTGGGAATGATTTTATGCCTTTTCCTTTTTGGCTACCTCCCTGGTAAGGGGGAAAAAGCCTTGGTATATGTATGTATGTATGAATATTACTTATAGTAATATAATAAAGAGTATATAATATCACTCTTAAGTTATTGATAAATTATAGATATTTATTTTAAAACACTTATGTTTATGTATATGTGAAAGTATCTGTATCATTAATGGAATGCTGTCGCCTTGATGAATGTTGCCATTTGGCCCTTTTATAATGGATCAAAATAAAATAGATAAATAAAAATAAACGAATAGAATAAGTAAAATCCACAAACACGAAAACTGTGACTATGGTACTTTAGAATTACCATAAGTGATTTATGAGACCAAACAAGAACTACAGTAAAGAATTAAAACAATAATATCAACAACAAAAATGATAATCATAATGATGATAATAACACTATTGATAACAAATTATAATAATAGTAATAACTATAATAATAGTAATAACTATAATAATAGTAATAATAAAGATAATAGTAACAATAATAATATTACTATCAATAATAACAATAACAACATCAATAATAATAATAAGCTGACATAATTCGTGAATTAATAGTTTGGGGGTTTATAGAGAATCTTAAACTTTACCAGGGGGTCGATGAGCTGAAAAGTTTGGGAACCCCTGCTATAACTTGCTAAGATCAATAAAAGTGGCATTTACATATTTGGATGAAGGAAGTTGTTAAAAAGATATTAGTCACACTGATAAGGCCTAGACTAGAATATGCAGTGATATTGTGGTCACCCAGTACCAAGAAGAATATAAAGAAAATAGAAAGAATCCAGAGAGCAGCCACAAAATGGCCCCAGCACTTGCAAACTTGTCATATGTGGAGAGACTGGCTAAACTGGAGTTAATGACTCTGGAGCAAAGAAGAGAGAGAGGTGACCTACTGACCATCTACAGAATCATGAAGGGCACAGAAATACTCAATAGAGAGAGGACTTGTTAAACTGAGACAAGAGAAACACAAGAGGACATGGAAAGAAATTAAAAAAACATAGTTATAGAAGAGATCTGAAGAAAAACAGGTTTCCCACATAGAGTGGTGGACACTTGGAACAAACTGGACAAAAAAAAATAGCGTGTGTAGAAACCATTCATAAGTCTAAGAGCAAACTAGACACTATGAGATATGAAGGTGGGACACCACAAGCGTAGCTCCCCTTCCCATGAAATACAACTAGGTAAATACTTGAGGCTAATGGAAATAATGCAAGAAAGGAATGGATGGGCTGATTGTGTTTTCTTAGATTTACAAAAAGCATTTGATTAAGTACCACACAAAAAGGTACTAAGAAAAATCAAAATAATAGATGGTGTACAAGGAAAGTTATTGAAATGGATGAAAGATTTCTTGAATGGGAGAAAAATGAGGGTGGTACTTAAAAGACAAAAACTCGACTTGGGAAGAAATGATAAGTGGAGTCCCACAAGGTTCTGTATTGGCTTCAATAATGTTTGCCATATAAATAAATGACATGGATGAAGGTGTGGAATGTTATATGAACTTCTTTGCAGATGATCCAAAACTACTAAAGAAAGTAAGTACAGAGGATGGCTGTGAATCACAACAGAAAGACCTGGATAAAGTCTGGGAATGGAGTCAAGTGTGAGGTGAACTTCAGCATGAAGAAATATAGTATAATTGAATTTGGAAAAAGTAAAAATAGAATATCAGGGCAATATAAAATTGGTACAAAGGAAGTAAAAAAAGTTAGCTTGGAAAGGTACCACACAAAAAATTTCTTTTGCAATTTCTTTTCTTCGAGATACATTGGGTTTTTCTTTACTATAAAACTACAATGCACTTTTTTATCCACTGTGTCTCTGACCAATTCTCTTTTTCCTTAATTATTTTAATTACCATTTCTTTAGTACTTATTTCCATTTGCTGCTGTACTATTTCTTTAGATTTTTTTTTTCCACTTTCCATTGATTTTTTATTGGAGATCTGTCTCTCTGTTTCTCCAACTTTCTCAGTCACTGCTTGTACTTGTTCTTTCACTTTTTTCAAAGCCTCATTTTTGTTTTTCATTTTCATTTTTCATTCTTTCATTTTCACATCTGACCATGTTTAATTCCTTTTTTAGATCATTAAGCTCCCTGTTAGTCTCAACATTAGGGTAATTCCATCATGAGGAATTACATTGGGAGACAAGTTATTGAACTACTGAGTTATATTACCAAAAGTTTACAAGATATATGAATATTTATTGCAGGCTATATTACCAATATTTCAGTCTTGCTCATGACACAATCAGTTTGTTTATATGTAGTAATTCAGATTATATAATTTCAAAAGTTGCGTGAGGAAAGTTACCGCGATACTACCTCATCCCGACTTTGCATACATATTTTCATAAACTCTGATTTCAATGGTTCAGTGAAGGAGCACTTCATATCGGTAATGGATGAATAGATAAGCAACCTACTATAGCCAGCTAATTTGGTTATTCTTAATAATGATTGTGCTACTAATGGAAATGTAGCCATCACGCACATTACCAGAAAAGTAAGACATGTTACTTGTGCGATTTCTATGTAAACAAAATAGTACATAATTCGCTACTACTATATTTAACGGTATAGTAATACACATTATATACACACATATCTGAACAACTAATTTACAGAAGAGGGGAAATTACACCTTTGAATGCGTGTACCATCCTCAACACTTCGGGAGCTGGTAAGTATTGTTCAATCATATCCTCTGATATCTCATCTTTATCTGGGATATCAGGGAAATTGAATTGAGCATTACCAAATCTGTTGGTGCCCTTCATTCTAAAGTAATTTACGTTGAACATCCCCTCTTCTGACTCTGACTCAATGACTTCAACATAATGTTTAGATGTCTTCTTGGTTGTATAATGAACCAGTACATAGTTACCTGGTCCTGTTTTGGGAGCAGGTTCAACTTCACTGGTAAACTCTGGCTGTGTAATGAATGACTCTGACATTTCATTAAGAGATGGGATGCTTTCTACATCTGATTCAATGCTATTTGAATCAGATTGGGAGTCACAATCATAGTCATGACCCTCAATATGACATTGCTTATATGGTACTGGATCAGAGGACAAATGATACAGTTCAATTTTGCAATGACCAAGAACTGCTGAATGGATGTTGCTGCCTGACAGTTTTGCCAGATATCTTTATACACTGATTGCTGCATTCTTATATCATCTGTTGACACATAAAGTAATTCTGTCTTGTCTGTTACTTTCTTAGCCTCCTCATAAAAGTCCCTAGCTGACCGTACTGTGCAACAACCTTGCAAAACCCGTTGGTAGACATTTCATTTCATTAGAGCACCAACCCCATCATGAGGTCCTTTACCATGATAACTTTCCTGGAAGGTAGAGAGATGCTGTGTCTTGGTGCATTGCTTCTGACCCAGGGTAGTGGACGAGGTGCAGGGATGACCTGTCATCCAGGAGTCAAGAAAAGAGGGAGGGAGGGGTGGTGAATGGGAGTGGAGTATGTGGGGATGAAATGGGTGGGAGTGGATTTATGCCTTTGACTTCAATACAAATCAAATACTTGGATGCACATTAGGCTGCATGATGTATGATGATGCATCATAATACATACATTATAAAAAATTAAGTTACAGCAGTTACACTCGTTCTGTTTCACCCAGAATGTTTATAACCACAGAAAATACAATCAAACTTGTTCACTGAGAGTGATAATAGGATGCATCAAAACCATCACTTGAGCACAAACCATAGGTGGAAATCGATGGCTAGAAAAAAGCTGATGTACAGCATTTTTTTGATAAATTCGGAGGAAATGCCTAGCTTGTATTTACATTTGGGAAAGAGCTGTGTTTATCAAGTGACTGAAATGATAAAATAGAGTAAATTCAACATTATTGTTAAATACATAAAATGGAGAATGAAGGAGAAAGACGAAAAGTGAACCAACAAAGAGAAGATTGGATATAAGCAGAGTGGAATCAACATTGGGGGTCATACTTAAGAAATCTTGTATCATTGATACCCTGATATCTACTCTGTGTATTTTCAGGGTTTATATAAGAAAGTGAAATACTAGGTAGAGGTTTAGAATTGAAAAGAGAATCTAGGTATAAAAATGTCCTAAGAAATTGGGTGATTGCAGAATTGATAGAGGAACTAATGGATCCGAAAACTGAATACAGTAGAACCTTGCTATTCATACACAACCCGTTCCAGGAGGCTGTTCGAATGGCGATTTGTACGAATGGTGAATAATTTGTTCCCATAAGATATAATGTAAATTGGATTAATCCATTTCAGGCCCACAGATGATTGCTTATTTAAACCTTTGTAATATTTTAAGCATAAAATACATAGAAATATGAAAAACAATAAATATACAGGACTGTACATGAAAAAAAAGTAACTGCACTTTACCTGCACTGAGGTTAGCTGATGGCATAAGTGGAAGGTGGAGAGGAGGAGGAGGGATGTTGGTGTTACTGTTTGGAAGGGGAGTCACCTTCCATATAAATCAGCTAACATCCCATCAGGTGTTTTCTCTCTTTCTAGTGTTCTTTCTTTTTTTCTGTCTTTTTGCACTAGATGAATCTTGGGATTCTTTCTTTAACCCATTCACCTCATGGCAGCCGCTTGTTGTGTAGATACGAAAAACCGGATATGGTAGATCCTCGCGCGGGCCCTTACATCGGATGGCATGTGATGCGGCTTGACCGCGCGAGGACTGACATCATATTTTTCTGGTGTTTGATCAAACATTTTGGTGTTTTATGATTTTTTGTTTTATTTGTTTTATTTGATCAAATTTGTGCATTTATATTTTTTTCAATATCTCTCATAAATTATAGTTTGATGTCTGTAGTCAAGGAAGACGAACAAAATTTTCCATGTTGTCCATGCTACTCTTTGGTATAAAATATTAAATACTGAAAATGAGATTTATTCCTCTGTGAGAGCTCAAAGTATACACATTCTTTAGTTTTTTGTAAAATATGACCAAAAAAAAGGACTTTGTAAAACACCTATCCATATGTATAGGTTTTCCTCAGTAGTCATTAGACACACTGAAATGCTTTCATATTCTTCATACTAGCCCTGTATATAAGAGAAATATTTATTAGTTTTTTTTTTTTTTTTTTTTTTTTTTTCAAAGTATGTCCTTTTTTTCCCTGTGAGAGTTGGGAAGTTACGGATGTATAATACAACAGAAACTGTATGTATTATTTTGTAAAATTTTGGAAAGTATGAAAACACAATATCATATCCTACACCTTTATGTATAAAAATATAAAAATATACAAATATATACATATATATATATATGCAATATATATACAAAACACAAAACAAAAATAAAGTGTGCTGTCTCTTGCCACATTGCTTCTGACCATATCCAATAATATAGAAAAAATATATATACACAATATATACATACATTCACACAATGAAAATAAGGTGTGCTGTGTCTTGCTACATTGCTTCTGACCCAGATCGGGCGAGGAATGACCCGATTGGAATTTGCTGGTTCTTACTGCATTGCTTCTGAACCATAGTACCACAAAAATATTGCTGTGTCTTGCTGCATTGCTTCTGATCCATCACGGCCGCAGCCACAGGAAATAGGGGGTACTGTGTCTTGCTGCATTGCTTCTGACCCATGATAGAGGGGGGAGAGAAAGATGACCCGATAAATAATTACAATTTTTTTTCCTCGTGGTACTTTTGAAAGCAAACATACGTGCAGAGTGACTTCTTGCACACCCTGCACGTAGTGCGGGTCATCTTTCTCTTACCGTCACGGTAGCACAAAAAGCACCTTCGGTATTTGCCCCCCTCTGTCATTGTAACTGCATGGGAAGTCTTCCCATGCAGTCTTGAGGGATTGGGCATGGGAGATGGGCTGCCTCGCTGGTTGTAGGGCTCCAGAAGCCCGACATACTCATTGAGGATGGCATTTGCCAGGGTCCGGTGGAAGTGGTAATGATCCCCTGTGTGGCCCAGTTTTTTCCATATGGCATGGCAATTGACTATTGTCATGTCATACAGAAAAAAAAAGAGTTTCTTATACCACTTCTTCCATCGCCTGACAGAAGGGTACGAACTGGCAAGCTGGTCGCTCAGATCGACACCCTTCATATGCTTGGTGTATTCCGCAATACACTTGGGCTTCTGGAGCACCTTACCACGGCTCTGCACATCAACCATGCCGGATGTGTGGACTGTGCTTAGCATGGTGACCGTCCTTTTGTCCTTCCATTGCAAGCACAGCATTCCTGTGGCAGTCGACCGATGGTCCACATCCCCTCTCTTGTCCACGCTGAGGTCCGCAGGCATATAGCGCCGGTTCACCCTGACGGTTCCGACGGCCCCAGTCTTCCGAGCCTGAAGATAGTGGAACAAGGAAGGAGATGTGTACCAGTTGTCCACGTATAAGATATAGCCCTTGTCGAACAGGTCTCCGGCCTCCATGAGGTCCACCACCGCCTTCTGTGAACAGGGAAGTTGACCTTTGTCCTTCCCTGAATAAATCCTGAAGGCGGCAGTGTATCCGGCGGCAGGCCCCGAGCTCTCCGACAGCTTGTACACCTGTAGAATAAAAATAATAATGATTCATGGTGTAGTGTAGTCATGTGTGTAGTGTAGTCATATGCTGAAAGTATACATTTACAACTTATGTATTGTATACATACCTTGAACCCAAAACGAGCACGTTTAGTGGGATTGTACATTCGGAAGTTGAGGCGGCCCCTGAACTTCCACAGGCTTTCATCAATGGAAATGTGCTGGGCAGGCACATATACCGATGAAAACCTGTGGCCGAGCATGTCTATGACCGGCCTCAACTTCCAAAGCCTATCCTCCTCATTTTCTTCTTCATTGTTGGAGAAATGAAGATTTGCCGATATTTGCTCGAATCTCGTTCTGGGCATCGTGTCTCCGAACAAGGACTGGTGGAAAATTCGGTCTGTCGACCAGTAATCCTGGAGCCTGGGTTTGATGTTGAGGCCCATCATGAGCCTCAAGGCAAGGTAGAGGTGCAGTTCTGCACAGGTGACTGGATGCCACCTGGAACTGCCCCCTATGGGAGGTATCCCAGCATACCTATAAACAAATAAGAGCAAGGAAATAGATCAAGTAAATACTGTGCTCACCTTTTCTGTTTGAGTATAAGAAAACACGTGAATAATGTTGGCTGTATCAACTCTACATACCGGTTGGTCTCCTCAACAATGTGGGAAATGAGTTCGTCTGTCATGAAGGCCTTGTAGACCTCCATGACAGACGAGGACTCGTCGAGGTCCTCCGTGATGCCGGTCTTCCCCGTGAATCCATACGTCCTGACGACATTGTCTTGCCTGGACCACGTGAAACCTCTTGTCCCAGGAGCGTTCCTTGTCAAGTGCCTGTCCCTCACACTTGAGAGGGGCTCGTCACTATCAATGGACGTATCACTTCCGTAATCAAGTTCGTCACTGGATTCGTACTGCGACGAATCTGAAGAATCCAGACTAATTTCCTCATCATCAGGCTGCCTCGAGGTTGAGGGCTGAGGTTCTGGTTGAGGGCTGAGCTGGTGACGGCGAGCAGGTGCAGACATCTTCAATCTTGACAGGTTTCCTAATGCTGGAAGGAGGCCTTGACCGACCTTTTATAGATATCGCTGGCCAATAAGGGGACTCTACGTGTCCTTGTCCCCAAATCACAATCATTGTTGAATTTGGGCCAATTAGGTCAAAGCCGGCAGGTGCAAACCACAAATCACGAGATGAAATGTCATCAATGATTTTCGTCATAATGAGCGAGGTCAATGAACCCGTGACTCTGCGCTGAGCAGCCAATCCAGCGCAATTATGCACCACATGAGACTGCCCACCCGGCTTCCGTCATAATTACATCATAATTATCGACTAATCCCGGGAAAGTATCAGTTGGCATCAATTGAAGAAATTTACTTATAATGGGCGAGGTCAGTGAACCCGTGACTCTGCGCTGAGCAGCCAATCCAGATTGCCCACCCGCTTTCGTCATAATTACATCATAATTATCGACTAATCCCGGGAAAGTATCAGTTGGCATCAATTGAAGAAATTTACTTATAATTATACACCAGGAGGTTGCCCGCGAGGCTTACGTCATTATTATGTCATAATTACATCACAATTATCGACTAATCCTGTGAAAGTATCATTTGGTATCAATTGGAGAAATTTATGTCTAACCATACACCACAGGAGGGTGACGTAGGCATTACGTCATAATTATAAACTAATCCCATGTAAGTATCAAGTACCGTCTATTTGGAAAAAACAACACAAAAACAAGTAAATACGATGTAAAAAACACATGCCACCCATCGTGCGCATGATATCATGCCACCTGAGGTATGATGCTTATCTCCCCCTTGATGCCATGGAGGTAGTGATCCAATTCACTCATGGCATGTTTTGATGTCAGCTGATTTTGTGTCCAACCATCCCTTGACACCACATCATGTCATCCGAGGTGAATGGGTTAAAAACCTGTCCAATGTTGTCTGCCTTTGACGATTTTTCAGAATTTTTCTAAAATGGTCAATAACATTGTCATTGAACAAATTGATGCTCCTGTTGACCACAGCAGTGTTAAGATGCCATTTTTCCACCACTCTCTGTGTTTTCTCTGAGTGATAACAGTTCTTTAATTTCTACAGTGGAAATACTTCCCTTACTACTTTCCGCCTCAGAAAAAAGTTCTTCAACCACTTCTTGCTGCTCCCTGTGCAGTTCTTGGAGTTCTTCAGTTGTCAGCTCATTTCTGTGGCCTTCGACCAACTCCTCCACATCATCACTGTTTACATCCAAACCCATGGACTTCCCCAGGGACACAATATCATCCACCACTACAGGCTTTGTGTCAAAGCCTTCAAAGTCTCTGGCTGCCACAGTCTTGCCACAGATTCTTCCTGGCAGAGTTCAGTGTCCTGAAAGAAACTTCCCCCCAGGCTTTGTCTATTATTCTTAAGCTTGTGTGGATGATGCGTAGCGTATGGAAGTTAGCACGAGACTGAGCTGAAGCGACCGCGTGGCGCGGCCATTAACAAGGTGACGCTGTCCGAATCGCGGGGCAAGCGTACAAATGACTAGTTGAATTTTACTTGAGCAAGTTGTATGAATAACGAGTTGTACGAATAGAGAGGCGGACGAATCGGGGTTCCACTGTACAGGGCAATGTACAGAGAGGTGAACCAACAAAAAAGAGCTAATGCTGAGACTAACAAGGAACTTAATGATAAAAAAAAAAGGAATTAAACATGGTCAGAAGTGAAAATGAAGGAATGAAAAATGAAGATAAAAAACAAAAATGAGGCTTTGAAAAAGTGAAAGAACAAGTACTAGCAGTGACCGAGAAAGTTTGAGAAACAAAGAGATCGCCAAGAAATAAAAATCAATGGAAAGTAGAACAAGATTTTTTTTTTTTATTTTTTTTTTTTTTTTAAGAAACAAGCCCACCGGCTGCGCCGGCCAGGCTTCGCCTGGGGGCTTGGCCTTCGGCAATGCTCGCGCGCCCTGGGCTTCGCCCACTTTGTGGATACTATAGCCTATGGATAATTAAAGAATAAGAATGCAATTGGTACTTTATTCAACACATTTACAATCCCTACATTTCTTTGATGGTGGAGGTGTCTTGATCTCCTTGGTTGACCTCTTTGTCTTCTGGAGCCCGTCTTTTCTTCGGTGATCCTCTGTCCTCGGAGTCTTGATCGCCTTGGGTGACCTCTTCGTCTTCTGAACCCTGTCTTTTCTTCGGTGACATTTTACGCTTAATGATTCTCCTCAAATACGCTAACAGCTCCTCATCGCTTACTTCTTCGTCGCTGTCAGGAGACGGAGGTGGTTTGACAACCCCTTCATCCCCTTGCTCGGGTGCGTTAACTTCCTCTTCTTCCTCTTCATCACGCATTACCCAATCTGGCATGATCATCTTGATGCAATCTTCTTCTGTGATCTTGTGAATACCTTCGGGTATGTCTTTGCTTTCGAACTCAACTTCTTCCTCCTCAAAAAGAGCTTTACTACCAATAGCATCCTTCGCTGGCTCCTCCTCGACATCTACTGTCTCGGTTTCAACAAACAACTCTTTATATACCCTGTTAAAGGCCGGCCGGCGTTCAACTCCTTCATCACCTCTACGCCAGCCCGTGTAGTACACCAACGCGTTCCAGTTGGTTACTCGTGAACAGGCCACGTATAGTTGTCCATGTGCGAAGCATTGGACGGAATCAAGCAGAAGTCCACATTGCTCGAAAGTTTGCCCCTGGCTTTTGTTGATGGTCATGGCATAACTGAGCTTGACGGGAAGTTGCTTACGCTTGAAGTGGATTGGGGTATCTTGAGACTCTAACACTATACGTGGAATCAAAACTTGCTCGCTGCGGTAGCTCCCTCCTAGTATCTTTCCGACTATCACGTTCTTCTTCAAGTTAGTCACCATTATCCGGGTTCCATTGCAAAGCCTAGGAGGACAGATGTTTCTGATGATCATGAGGACACATCCTACTTTCACCTTCAAAGCGTGTAGAGGCAACGACGGGCTTGTCATGGCGTTAAAAACTGACGCTTGGACGTCAGTCTCTTTGTCCACGGGTGTGTCGACGCTGAAGTAAATCCGCTCTTTCTCCTGGTTACGGTCGTATATAAACTGGTTGATACTTCCCACGTCGTCATTTGTGGGTGATACTATTGCTCTCTTCTCGAAGTAAGACATGTTGAGATGGTTCTCTTCAAACTCGTCGTAAACTTTAGACACTAACTCCTCTCGTGAGTTTGCCCGAACACCAAAATCCTTCTCAAAGACGATCTCGCCGTTGTTATGGGTGCCGATGGCTAGAAGTTGTTTGGCAAACCTCTTGTTTTTGACGTCATCCTTCTTAAGGCGTACGTTTTCTGTCAACTCCAACTTTGTCAGTCCTTCCCACATGTAACTCGATTTGATGCAGTAAGCCAGTTCTTCTGTCTTCCCTCCGTTTCTTATGACCGGCAGGATTTGTCGGAAGTCTCCTGCGCAGACAAACACCTTGCCTCCCATGAACTTTTCGTTCTCCATGATGTCTCTCAAAGTGATGTCTAAAGACGTCAACATGTTCTTGTTCGCCATTACGACTTCGTCCCAAACTATCAGTCGAGTTTGTTCTAGCAGTCTTGCATTTCTGTGTTCTTCTTGACGCTACACGCTCTAGTTTCATCGTATTCCATCAAGGGTATCTTGAACATGTTGTGAGCCGTTCTTCCCCCAGAAAGGACGGTTGCTGCAATCCCAGACGAAGCAACAGCTAAAGCGATCTCTCCCTGGGAACGAACAGCATCCAACAACAAATTCAAGACAAAAGACTTCCCGGTGCCTCCTGCAGCGTTGACAAATATGCCGTTATTCTTATAGAGGTATCCCTTTTCCACTCGCTTCATAACAGTTTTGAAGACATTTCGCTGTTTGTCATTCAGAAGCTTAGACTTTTCCTCAACAGACTGTTTCAGCCTCTGCTTGTTGTACGCCTTCTCTCTTCTGATGACATTAGATGACCGTGCACCTCCTCTTGAAGCTGGAAGACCGTACTGTGTGATCGAACCCCCGCCGCAGTTCCACACAAAGTGTTGGATCTCATCCAAGGCGTCCAAATAGATTTCATCGTTGTACTCTGTCAGCTTGGCTTGATGCAAGTAATCGCTGGAAAAGTAGTCTTTGACCTCTTCCCATATGCCGGACTGGTCCTCGAGATCAGAAAAGACCAACATACTTGCATAAGTTTCTCTGAGTTGTTTTCTGTCGTTAGTGTGGTTGATAATGTCCATAATCGTCTCTTTCCAAGTTGCTTCATCACTGAGCAAACCGAGTGCTTTAACGGCTTCTCTATTTGTTTCGTACATGACGCCGTCTATGGTACGAAGGTCTTCGAACGACTTTGGCCCCTTTTTATGTGTCAGCAGGAGCCTCAGATAGAACAGTTCTACCGTCTTGGTGGTTACAGCGCGAATGCGACCCAGACTGTATGTACGCCCAACTCGTTCCTCCCATATGGCTTTTTGTGCGTTATAGATGTAATGGAAGGGCAACTGGCTGTAGTATAACGTGGCTGCGAACGCGTCCTTCTCACACAACTTGAAAAAGGCGGTTAACTGAGTGTCCCTTTTAACTTTTTGAGAAAGTTGCTCATCTGTCATCTGTTCGTGGTAGAATACTGAATTCTCACCCTCTAAGTGCAAATCCAACGGAAACACCGGTGGGTAAGATTTGTGGATGTCGAATTTGAAAATCTTCCACGTCGCCTCGTTAGAATTGATGTATCTGGCCTCCTGGTAGTTTCTGACTTCGTTCACAGAGTCATCTTCTCCTGAAGTTTTGGTGAACAATATCTTGTCAGAACCTTTATTAACATACTTGGTGACATAAGCTATAGCTTTTATAGAATTTGAGCACTCCACGTTAATGTGTGCGTCGTATTTGAGACAAAGATAGGGGTTATAAGGCACAACCCACGAATTATCTACGGTTACTGTACCGTCCTTCAGTTTGAGTTGAAAAGAGTTACCGCCTTCTCCTACTGAACGCCTAACATACTCCGGGTAACCGTTGTTTCCGAACAATAAGGTGCTTCTGCACGTCTTAGGGAATCCTTTACCACACTGATCGGGTTTCGCGCTCTTCCCATGACAACATATTTGGGACTCGTCGTAACCTTTGCAGGGGCCGTGTATCATACACCGTGTAACCGTCTCGTATAGCCTTGGCTCCTTCTCCTTATCGGGTATCTCCGCTCTTATTATCTGTGCGACTGTATCCGCTGTCACACGCACTGCCATCCAAAGCAATATGTGAGCATGTGGTAGCCTACGTTTTTGCCACTCTACGCTGTAAAGGTGGGCCTTGACGGCTCCAAAAGCCTTCTTGTGCACCAAATCACCCATCAGACTATCCAACTTCAACTTAAATATCCGACTTACAATATCTGGACGATCACATGCTCGTGCCCCTGGTCCGTCAAGCTTGCTTAATGCTTCTGTGACATCTGCCCATTTAGGGTTCACAGTGAAGGTGATGAAATAGTCGGGTGATCCATAAGCCGTGACATAAGCCAACGCATCCTGCTGGCGCTGCTTCATGTACCTAGGACCTCCTACAAATGTCGGAGGCAACACAATTCGTTGTCCCGTCTTACTTTTTTCAGTCACTTGCAATAGATCGACTCTTTCTTTTCGCATACCGGTGTGGTTGTGTTCCAGAAAGCGTGGACGGCTCGTCTCTATTTTAATGTAGTTGTCAATTACAAACTGTTGGAACAGTCGTCGTCCTTTTACAATGTAGTTAAAAACACCTTCTCTCTCCATGTAAAGAGCTGAATAGTACATAAGTGCTGAAAGTCTTTTCTCGGAGTCCTTCTTTTCCATCGTAAAGCTGTAGCCTTTGTCTCCGTTAGGTAATAGCAGAGGATATTGAAAGAGATCGTAGAAGTAATTGGTCGAGTTAATCATCCGAAGGGCGTATTTCGAACCAGGAAGAGGGGACGCTATTGTAACTTTCAAGGTGTCCTTTTCTGGCCCCAAATTGACTATGGCTCCTACTTGGCAGGACGCCGTTGGCAAATGATAGACACCTTTGTGTTCCCTGGTTGCAACCCCTTCTGCGGTCTTTAACGTAATAGCCACGTTTGGTATAGCTCTCTCCTTATTAACGTAAGTCTGAATGAGTTTCTTTGAGGTTTCCAATTCTTCCAAGATTACCTTCAGTGATGCGTTGTGCTTAACCAAATGCGCGTATAGTTGCTCTATGATCTCTTCGTTCCTCAAGAATTCGGCGGTTTCACGCTTTCTACGTTTAATCGTCTCGGTGTTCGCTTTCGGCCCCTTTTTTCTTTGATTCATGAACTGTTCGACCGTTTCACCGTAGGTTTAGCTGTTGTTCCTTGTCGTGGTAAAAGTACAAATCGAGGAAACTTGCTGCAGATTTCCAAAACGGTGCGTTTGTTAAACCCCAGTCGTCGTGTTCTGATACCGACAGGTTCGGCTTCATCGAACCCAAACGGTGATAAACCTTGCCTTGAATCTTGTAACAAAGCGCCATTTCTCTTTTGTCACTTAGGGAACCTGAGGTTGCGAAGGAGGTAAAGGAGAAGACGTTGTTAAACGCTACAATGTTATCGAGAAAGTGCCTTGAGAGTGAAGAGGAACCATCATAAAGTCCCTTGATGCCCTCGTCTAGTGTCGTCAATTTAAATATCGCCTTGGGAGTTTTGCCTCCGTTGCAACAAATGGTCTTCCTTTCTGTCTTGAAAAGCAAAGCTTGACAATTCTTACACCTAAATGCGCCCATCTCACCGACTGAGTGAGGAGGTACCCGTGACTCGTCGCTTTCTGTCATATAACCACAGAATGACATCATCAGACGCTCTTTCATCTCTAAGAACTGTGGTTTTTTGCCGAGATCTTTGCGTTCCTCGCGCATATTGGCTATCTTTTCAACGGCTCCAGCACGAATATCCGCGGCAGCTACTGGAATAAGCGAAGATAGGAAATCGCTCCTATTCATACGTTTAATCTCTGCCTTTATAGCTTTTGCTACCCTGGCTTCTTTAGCCTTCTTTTCTTTTGCCGCCTTGATCTCTGCTTTTGTTCGTTTAGTGCGTCTCAGTGGCGTACTTTTCCTCGCTTGACTGGTTTCTGCTTTAGTCTCTTTCAAGCTTTGCTTTATCTCTGCCAGTGTACTATCAACGGGTAACGAAAGTGGCTCCGGATTATCAGCATCAGTCGACGGGCCCGCCACCGGCTCCTCTTCTATATTTGCAGGCATAGCCACTGGTTCCTCTTTTCTATCCGAAGGCAAAACAACAGGCTCCTGTTTACTATCTGAAGACATAGCCACGGGCTCCTCTTCTCTATTTGAAGGCTCAGCCATGGGCTCTTTTTCAACAACTATAGGTGTGGTTTCACTCTGAGAAGGTTCTACAGGCTTCGGGTTTTGTTGGCAGGCTCTTTTTATGGCGTACTTTTTTGCCTTGTCTAAGCGCTTTTGAGCCTCGAAACTCCTCTGCAAATATTGTTTCTGGTACTCTATGTGATCAGATTTTCCTCCATGCTTTGTGAAGCTTTTATATCCAGCAAAATAGTGCTTCACAAAACCTTCTATCCTTTCTTCAGGAATTTCTCCAACGTAAACTTCCAAGGAATCCAACAAATCATCGCTATAGACGCAGTCTTTCTTCTCCTTTAGCATCTTGTTAAACGTTAGTAGCTTTCGCTGAAACATCTTTATCGACTCCCTTACTTGTAACCCATTGGTCTGTTCGTAAAGGTGAGGAAACGCCTTCTCATGTTCACTTTTTAGCGCTTGGTTCAATTTCCTATTCTTCATTAACTCTCCTTTACTGAACTTCTTTTCCTTCGTCACCCAACTCCAGAAGTGACGATACCGTTGCATCTTTAACTTTGACGAATCCCCGGCCATCCTTCCCAACCACCACCTGTGTGTGACCGAATTACCACCGGACGGCGTAAGCAACCATTAAATTTTTTTATATTAGATAGTACATCAGCAAGTGGAAGAAAGTGGTAAAGAAATGGTAATTAAAGTAATTAAGGAAAAAGAGTATTGGGTCAAAGACACAGTGGATAAAAAAAAGTGCATTGTAGTTTATGTTATTAAAGAAAAACCCAATGTACCTAGAAAAATAAAAGAAATTGCAAAAGAAATTCTGAAAGAGCTACAAGAGGAGGGACAAGTAATGGACAATGAAATAGAAGTACATAGTATGGGACAATAATCTAAAGAGTATAATATAGATCACTAAAAATCAAAGTAAGGTCTCAAATGATAGCAATATTACTATAAAAAACAGCAATGCAGGCAAATAGTGAAAATTACAAAAATGTATGGATGAAAAATAAGTTATGAGGAAAAAGAGAGAGAAAAGACACTAAGAAATGAAGCAAAAAAAAAAAAATGATAATAATAATAATAATAATAATAATAATAAATAAAGAACAGAAACCGAAAAGAACGAGTTTTTTTTAGAGTACATTACTTGACCTGAGGTTGAGAAAATGGTATATCTATATACATAAAAAAATATTTCTCTCTAAACCTTCCAACCTCCTACTCCGGAAATGAGTCATCACCGGAAACACTAACTCCCGGGGGACACATCTTACTCAGACTCTGAGAATCTTTACGAAATATTACCAAGAGAATCTTTACGAAATAACGCTAAGAGAATCTTTACGAAATATTGCCAAGAGAATCTATATACATAAAAACTGAATTACAGAATTCTGACAAAAGAATCTTTACGAAATATTAATGAGAAAATATTTACGAAATATTGCCAAGAGAATCTTTACCAAATGTTAACAAGAGAATCTTTACGAAATATTACCAAGAGAATCTTTACAAAATATTGCTAAGAGAATCTTTACAAAATATTGCCAAGAGAATCTCCACTCCACTAACATAAAAAGATATTTCTCTCTAAACCTTCCAACCTCCTACGCAAGGCCCAACCCGGAAATGAGTCGTCACCGGAAACACTAATATTACCATGGAAAAAGAAAGTGGTGCTAACAAGAAAAAGAGAATCTTTACAGAATTCTGACAAAAGAATCTTTACGAAATATTAATGAGAAAATATTTACGAAATATTGCCAAGAGAATCTTTACCAAATGTTAACAAGAGAATCTTTACGAAATATTACCAAGAGAATCTTTACAAAATATTGCTAAGAGAATCTTTACGAAATATTGCCAAGCGAAGCGAAGCAAGCTACGCCGTAGGCCAAGCACACCTGGCGAAGCCAGGTCCGGGTGCTTGTCAAATAAAAAAAAAAATAATAATAATAATAATAGTAATAATAAACAAAAAAGAAAGAAAAAATAAAAAATTCTGTATATCAACATAGATGGCATAATTTCAGGACTAGATGAATTAAACATCTATTGGGCAGAGATAAACCAGACATAATGGGAATTGTAGATGAAATATAAAGGCCCACTACTGCCTAATACTGTGGGATAAGGTTTATACAACCATTGAATGAAAAAAAGAAAGAAACAGGGTGGAGGAGTCATGTTTTCGACTAAGAAAGACCTAAATGTGACAGATAATAGAAGGAAAAAATAATGTGGAATTGATTATGATAAAAGTTGTAAGCAGTGACATGAAAAGTAGAAAATTTGTACTAATATATGTACTCCCAAAAATACAGTCTTGGACACAGAGTGATCATTCAAAAATGTTGGAAGACACAAAGCATGCATTAATTGAATTACTGAAAGAAGGAGGAAACATAGTAATTATGGGTGACTCTAACTCAAAAGAAATATGTTGGGAAGAAATGACAGTGAAAGGTGGAGAAGACTTTTGGGGAAATATACTACTGGATATGACCATTGAATACACAATTACTGAATGGGTAAAGGAAAATACCAGATATAGAAACAATGAAGAACTGTCAAGACTAGACGTAATATTTATGTCAGAGCCTAAAATTGTGAATAAAATGGAATACAAGACATCAATTGGGAAGAGTGACCTCATACTAATAGAGTTTGAATTAGAAGAACAAATTGATTTGAGAAGAAATGAGAAACATAGAAAAGGAAGACTAATGTACAACAAAACAGATTTTTAGAAACTCAGAAAATTCCCTTAGAAAGGAAATTGGGAAAACTTCTTAAATGAAGAAACAAAGATGGAAGAGAAATGAAGCATATTAGAAGAAATTTATAAAGAGGGAATAGACAAATATGTACCAAAGCAGAAGCAAGAAAGGGTGTACATTAAGTGGTGGCACAACAAAAAATGTGGTGAGGCTAAAGATAGAAGAGACAAAGCTTGGAAAAGATGAAAAAAAGAAAAAGAGTGACAAATATATATCAAAATAAGAAATGAATATGTAAAAATATGCAGAGAAGAAAAGAGAAACTATGAAAAAAAACATGATAGAAAAATGTGAGGACTAACCTAAACTATTCTAGAGGTATGTGAATGGTAAACTAAAAGATAAACAAGAAATAGTGAATCTGCATCAAGAGAATGATGAATATATAGATGTAGAAATGGCTGAAATTATGAGCAAACATTTTAAATCTGTATTCACAATTGAAAATACACAAAATTGGGATGAAGGACAGAAAGATTCCCACCAATGAAATAAATGAGACACAGAAGAAATAAGGGACCAAATAAAACGATGTCAGAAAATCACATGGTCCGGATGGAACGCAAATTGGATAATAAAAGAATGTATAGATGAACTAATGAAGAAAATAAGATAATTGATTACTCAAAGAAGGAAAGGTACCACAAGATTGGAAGAATGTAAATATTGTACCAATATTTAAAGGGGGGGACAAGGAAAATCCAACTAACTATAAACCGGTCTCCCTTACAAGCACAATAGCAAAAATATGTGAAAAAGTTATCAAAAGTAGATGACTAAAACATCTGGAAGAAAATGATATACTGAATCCAAAACAATTTGGATTTAGACACAGAAGATCATGTCCCACTAACTTGATTTACTTTTACTTGAGGTTAAAAGATAATGCAAGAAAGGGACAGATGGGCTGATTGCACTTTCCTAGATTTACAAAAAGCATTTAATAAAGTACCACACAAAAAGCTACTAAGAAAAATCAAAATAATAGGTGGTGTACAAGGAAAGTTATTGAAATGGATGGAAGATTTCTTGAATTGGAGAAGAATGAGGGTGGTCTTTAGAGACAAAAACTTGACTTGGGAAGAAATTATAAGTGAAGTCCTACAAGGTTCTGTACTCCAGTAATGTTTGTCATATATACAAATGACATGGATGAAGGTGTAGAATGTTATATGAACTTCTTTGCAGATGATGCAAAACTACTAAAGAAAATAAGTACAGAGGAAGACTGTGAATCACTACAGAGAGACCTGGATAAAGTCTGGGAATGGAGTCAAAAGTGGGAAGTGAACTTCAATATCAAGAAATGTACTACTGGAATACCTCACTATACGACTGAGTGCTATAAAGTAGGTAATACAAATGTTGGGTGTATGTGAAAGCCCCAGGCAAAAATTGAGGAGGGGGTTGTTGTTGTTGTTGTCGTTCCCTAGACTGTCTGTCCGAGCAGTCCCGTCTCCCCAAGGAAGGCCACAGCCGAAACTGGGTTTTCCCACAAATCCTTTATAGAGTGTATGTTGTGTTGTTTGCGTGCATGATTGTGTATAATGCAGTCTTCCATTATGTGTTGTATGGTATGGGGTGAAGTGTTACATCCTGGGCAGCTGTTCACAACACGGTCGTCCAGCCTCTTCTGGTAGCTTAGAAGTGCTGGGTGGTGACCGCATCGCAGTCTGGCCAAGTGGACTCTGTCCCTACGTGGGAGAGAAGATTCAGAAGGGTGGATATCAGGGGGTCTGGCATGCAGCAGTGTGTTGTCTTTCAGTGTGTTAATGGAGCGGTGAGTGATATGATTATGAATATGTTTCCGGAGGCTGGTATTTGGTGGTTGTGGAGGAAGAGAAGAGAGTATCTGTGTGTAATAAAGGTCTTTGGGTGTAGTTTTAATGTTTCTTGGTGTGTGTGGGTGTTCTGCTATGTAGTGTAGCGGGTGTGATGTGTTTGTGGTGGCTGCAGCAAGTGTTTGTGTGCCTCTCATGTCGAGGTGGTCCTTGACTTTGAGGACTTTTGTTTCATGGTGTAAATGGTCTGTAGGTGATGTATTTGTGCAGCCTGTAATTGTTTTTAGGGCTTTGTTTTGTATGATTTGAAGGGTGTTGTGGTGTGTGTCTCACTGAGATTAGGAGCCCATGCAGGACTCGCATAATTCATCACTGAGCGTATGCATTGTTTGTATATTGTTATATTAGTTTCTTTGTTTTGTCCAAATGTTGTTCCAGTGATTGACTTAAGTGCGTTAAGTCTAGGTGTGCATTTGTTTTTTATGTTTGTGAGGTGTTGTTTGAAAGACATGGATGTATCGTATGTTACACCAAGAATTTTCGGTGTGTTTGTGTGTGGTATTAGAGTGTTGTTGATGTAGAGATGAGGTATGTATTTGTGTTCTTTTGTCCAGTTGGTGAGAAGTGTTGCTGTAGATTTGGTTGGAGCTATTTTGAGTCTGTTTGTGATGAACCATGTGTTGAGTGTGTCAAGGTAAGGCTGGATTATTTCTGCAGCTTTGTCTGTGTTAATATGTGTGCATGTGATTGTTATGTCGTCTGCGTAGGAAGAGATTTGTATTTCTGAGGTGTCTGGCGTGGGTAAGTCATGCATGTATAGATTAAATAATGTGGGGGATAGAACTGAGCCCTGTGGTACTCCGTTCTTAATGTTTCTGATGTGCGATGATTGGCCATTATATGACACATGAGCATTCCTGCCTGCCAGATAATTGGCCAGCCATCTTTTGGTGTTATTGTGCATGTCTGTGTTATATATTTTATTTGTTAGGTTGTGGCGGGGGATAGCATCAAAAGCTTTACTAATGTCCAATGTTATAAGAAGTGTTCTGTGGTGGGGCCTATCTGAATTGATGCCATCTAAAATTCTTTGTGTGAGGTTTGTCAGAAGAGTGTTTGTGGAGTGTAGTGGCCTAAAACCGTGTTGTGAGTCAGCAAGGGGAATATATGGTGTGACAAGTTTAAGTATTAGGCGTTCAATGACTTTAGAGGGGGTGCAGAGAAGTGTGATTGGGCGGTGCGATGTTGGGATTGTTGGGTCTTTGTTCGGTTTTGGAATGGTGATTATTTTACCATGCTTCCAGATGTCGGGTATTGTGTTGTGTGAATAGCTGTAGTTTGCAATGTTTGTGAGTGCGTGTATACCTTGTGGTCCAATGTGTTTTAGGTGTATGTTGCTTATGTTATCAGGGCCACAGGCAGATGAGTGCTTGAGACTATGCAATATGAGTTTTGTCTGACTGTCTATGAAGGGTGTATAGTCTGAGTCTGTGGGGAAGTCTTTCTTACGTCGAATGGTGCGTCGGTCGTCAGGGTGAGATGTAAGATGGCTCGTCTGTGCAAAATGACGTATGAGTGCGTTTGCTTGTTGTCTGTTTGAGGGTAGATTATCTGTTGTTGTGATTATTGCTGCGTGAGAGCGTGTAGTGTTAGTGTTGGATAGTGTGATGCTGTTGAGTGTTTTGTACAATTTGCTGGTGTTTGTTTTGTGATCAAGTGTATTGATAAAGTTTTGCCAATTTTGTGTTTTTTGTTCATGTATTTTATTGGCAATCACAGTGTTTAGTGTTTGTATTTGGTCTGCTATGTTTTGAGGGATAGGTGTGGGGGTATCGTGTTTAAGTGTGTCACGTTGTCTGATGAGGCCTTGGATTTCTGGTGTGAAGTTGGGGTTGTGTGATTTTCTGTTGCCTCTAGGGATGTATCTCTTGTCTGCGTTTTGTATGATTGTATTAAAAGCGTGCACACCCCTCCACCCTCCCTCCCATCTTAGCACCTCCTAGATGACGGGTCATCCCTGCACCCTGTCCACTGCCCTGGGTCAGAAGCAGTGTCGCAAGACACACCACATCCACAGCAAGGCCGCTTCATTAAATCGGCGACCCCCCATATAAAGGAGAGGACGGGGAGAAATCCCTTTGGGCTGCGTCAAAATTTTTGCTCACACACACTACCTCACCCCCCATTCCCCCGTCCATTCCACCTCATGCATCACAACATTTTCCATATACAACCATTCTCCATTCACCCCTGTCTTCTGTCCTCTCCCGTCCTTCCTCAACAGACATTCCCCTCTTCCCCAAAGCCCTCTTCACCCCATCCATCCATCTCATCCTAGGACGTCCCCTCATGTTCACTCCCTCCACATCTGCCTTCCATACCTCCTTTACTAGTCTTTCTTCACTCATTCTTTCCATGTGTCCAAACCATCCTAATACTCTTTCATCAACCCTATCTCCCAGCTCCCTTTCCACCCCTGTTCTCCTCACCTTCTCATTTCTCACTCTATCAAGCCTAGTAACCCCCATCATACTTCTCATACACCTCATCTCAAACACATTCAAACTCCTTCTCTCTTCCTCTCTTATGTTCCATGTTTCTGCTCCATACAGTGCTGTTGGCACAATCACTCCTTCATACAGTCTCCTCTTAGCATCCATTCCCAAATTTCTATTCCTCATTACACTTTTTAAACCACCAAGGCATTTACTCGCTTCTCTCAATCTACATTCTACCTCCACCTTCACTCCACCTTTTCCTGCCACATTTGCACCCAAATATCTAAAACTATCCACTTCCTCCAGTTGCTCTCCCTTAATGCTCACTTCCAGTCTACTGCCACTTGTCACCCCTTGTACATCTCATCACCTTACTTTTACCCACATTTATCTTCAGCTTTCTTCTATCACACACTCTCCCAAACTCTGTCACCAACTTCCTCAATCCCTCCTCCGATCCTGCCACAAGCGCAGTGTCGTCCGCAAACAACAGCTGGCTCACTTCCCACTTTTCTCAATTTTCTTTAACCATCTCCAATCCCTGACCCACTACCCTTACATTCACCTCTCGCACCACCCTATCCATGTATAAGTTGAACAGCCAGGGTGACATAACGCATCCCTGACGAAGTTCCACCTTTACCTCAAACCACTCACTCTCTCCATTTCTAATCCAGACACAAGCTCTACTACTCTCATAAAAACTCTTGACAGCTCCGAGAAGCTTTCCTCCTATCCCGTATATCTGCATAACCTCCCACAGTGCCTTTCTGTCTACCCTGTCGTAAGCCTTTTCCAGATCCATAAAGGCCCAGAAAACATCCTTCCCCTTTCCTATAGCTTTCTCACATATCTGTCTTACCACAAAAATCTGATCTACACAACCTCTACCTGTCCTAATCCCACACTGTTCCTCACCAATTACTCCCTCTGTTCATCTCCTAATCCTCATAATCAAGATCCTCCCATAAGCCTTCCCAACTACACTTAACAAGCTAATCCCTCTGAAACTACTGTACTACATTCACACTTGTCCCCCTTTCCCTTGTAAAGTGGAACTATACAAGCACTCCTCCAGTCCTCTGGCATTCTATCTTCTCTCCAGCAAACATTAAATAACCTCACCAGCCAGTCCACCATCACTATACCCCCTTTTTTAAGACAATCTGCATGGCATCCATCCATACCAGGTGCCTTACCTGCTTTCATCATCTTAACTGCTGCCTTCACCTCATCCTTCCTTATTTCTCCTCCATTTTCCTCACTCATCACTCTCATTTTCTTAGCATTTCCCACTGCAGCTATCTTTCCCTCCCTATCCTCCTTCACATTAAGCAACTCCCTAAAATATTCTGCCCATCTTCCCCTTACTGCCTTCTCTTCCATTATCATCTCTCCATCTGCACCTTTTACCTTTTCTTCTCTACTTGATTCGCCTCCTCTTCCTCTCATAATTTCTTTCCAAAACATCTTTTTATTACTTTCAAAATTTTCTGTCATACTCTTACCCCATTTTACATCTGCTCTCCTCTTTGCCTCTTTTACCTTTTTCTTTACTTCTCTTTTCTTTTCCCTGTACGTCTCATATGACTCCCTCGTCCTATTTTGTAACCAATCTGTGTAAGCTCGCTTCTCTTCTACAACCTTCTTCATTTCCTCATCCCACCATTCACTACCGTTCCTTCTATTTCCTCCTGACCTTCTTGTTCCACACACCATCCTTGCACATTTTGTGACTCCCTCCTTGAACCATCCCCATTCCTCCACACCTACCTCTACTCTATCCTTCACTCCCTCCCACTCCTCCTTCAGCTTCCTCTTGTACTCCTTCTCCTTTTCCTCTTCGTTTAAAGAGTTCACACTAAGCACCTCCCTACCTTTTGTCCCTTTCTTCTTCCTCCATCTGTCCTCCACTCTCAACTTACCTTCCACCAGAAAATGATCTGATATTCCCCCATCCTCTCCCCTTAGCACATGTACATCCCTAACTCTTCCTATCATAATCCTATTTACCACTACATAGTCCATTAAAGCTCTATCTACCACCCTTCCATCCACCACCCTCTCCCATGTGTACTTATGCTTGACTTTCTTCCGAAACACTGTATTTGCTATCATCAACTCTCTTTCTAGACACATTTTCACCATCAACTCTCCACTACGATTCTTTCCTGGAACTCCACATTTCTCAACCACTCCATGAATTGGCTCCTTTCCTACCCTAGCATTAAGGTCTCCCAGTATTATTACATTTACACTTCTCCCTAAACCCTCTATGCACTCATTTAAATCTATCCAAAAGGCCTCCCTTTCTTCTACATTCTTCTCACTGCCAGGCCCATATGCACTTACAAAAACCCACATCTCCTTTCCCAGTTTCACCTTCATCCACATTATCCTTGAGGAAACCTCCTTCCACTCCACTACATGTTTACCTATCTCTTCACTTACTAGTATAGCCACCCCTTCCCTCCCTCGCCCTCTCTTCACTCCTGATAACCTCCCACTTACACTCCCAAACTTACAATCGCCCTTCCCTTTCAGCTTAGTTTCACTCAAAGCCAACACATCCATCTTTCTTCTCACAAACATACTACCTATCTCTTCCCTTTTACTCTCATCTGTACCACATCCACGCACATTAAAAGACCCAAACCTTAGGGTGCTGGTCCGAGAACTTCCAGCCCCTCTTATGCCTCTGCCTTTACTTTTAGGAATGTCCCCTGTGGGGCTACAAGGAGAAGGATGCCTAGTCCCAATCCCCGTCCCTTTCTTCTCGCCTCTTACAATCCAAGTGGGAATACTTGGTGGCAGTATTCTTTTCCCCCACCACAGAAAAAGAAAATACTCAGAGAAATGGTACAGTATAGCAACAAGGGTTGGGGGACAGCATAATGGAGGGACAGTTGTAGTATAAAAGTGTCATAATTTCTCTATGAACAGAGTTTTCCTCTATCATAGACATAATGATGTGTGGCTCTGGTCCGTAGGGGCGCCCCATATAGACCCTAAAGTATCGACTGCATGCTACTTTGCCACAGTAACAAGCAGCCAATACCCCAGATGGGAAAAAGTAAAAATAGAATATCAGGGCAATATAAAATTGGTACAAAGTAAAAACAGTTAGCTCAGAAAGGGACCTAGGAGTAATTATCATCAAAGACATATCACCAGACAAACATACCAACAAAATAATTGGATAACCCTTCTATTTGGTAAAATCAATGAAAGTGTCCTTTGACTACTTGGATGAGGAAATGATAACAAAAATATTAGTCATACTGATAAGACCAAGATTGGAGTATGCTGCGACACTATGGACACCCAGTACAAAAAAGAATATAAAGAAATTAGAATCTAGAGCAATGACAAAGATGGCACCAACACTCTAAATTGACATATGAACAAAGATTGTCCAAACTGGAACTATCAACCCTGGACCAAAGAAGAGAAAGAGGAGACCTACTGACCATTTACAGAAATATGAAAGGGATGGAAGTCCTCAACAGAGAAGATTTATTAAAATAGGATAAGAGAAAAACAAGAGGACATGAAAAGAAACTCAAAAAGGATAGTTATAGCAGAGATCTGAAAAAGAATATTTTCCCATACAGAGTGGTATCTGGAACAAATTGGATGAGGGAACAGTGTGTACAAAAATTATACAAGAATTCAACAACAAACTAGATGCTGAAAGATACAAAGACGGGTCACTACAAGCATAGCTCTCTAGGTAAATGCAACTAGGTAAATATTGGACAACTACATGCAGAAACTATTGAAGACCACATGAAAATCACAGACACAATTATTTCCCAAAACACTAAACACCACATATCCTTCACACTACATTTCACAAACACCACAGAAAAAAAAACCTGCACCTGCAATGTACTACTCAAACATCTTTAACAACCTACTTGGTATAACACACAAAACATCCAGACAAAACAGATGCACGTCATTGCATTGATACTGTTCTAAACTACTTATTCAGCAATCTAGGTTCAACTCCTCTCTAGGGCTGAAATTTGTTCAGCATTGTTACTCTGAGCTGATACTTTAACTCTATTGGGCAAGGATTTATATTTACCTGATTGTAGTATACAGGAAGGGAGCAATGCTCATTGGATCCTGTCTCCTATATACCCTAATTTTCTAACATACCTAGACTCAGATTTATGTACAGATCCAACTTAGTCAATATCTTTGATTTCTAATTGTCATATTTCGATTTGAACTTATGTATTGTTTGAGCTTGGGCTATATCACTCTCTAAGTTATTCCACATTTCCATCTTTATGGAAAACTGTATATCTTCACATCATTTTGACATATGGTCTTTTTTAATTTACTTCCATAACCTCTTAAAGCCCTCCTATCTTTATAAAGATCTATCAATGCAGTCTATTCCCATTAGTGACCTGAACTCTGTAATCACCCCTTTCTCTTTGATCTTTCAAAGTTGGTAGACCCATTATTTTATTTATTTATATATATATATATATATATATATATATATATATATATATATATATATATATATATATATATTTTAGTTTTTCCTCGTATGATTTATCTTCCAGGCTAAGGACCAGTTTGGTTGCTGCCCTTTGTATTCTCTTAATCTTGGTTCTTTCACTCTCTGTGGGGACCACACTACTGATGCATATTCCAGTCTTGGATGAATCAAGTGATAGGTTGTCTTCTATCAAGACTCCCAATTATTTCTCCTCTTTTGTTTTTGTAATGGGTGTGTGTGTGTAAGGTCACAGCATCACCCATAGATTGGGCCATGTATGTGCTCTGAGCTCTCATCTGCAAGAATGAGCTGTCAATCACAAATTCAATACATTCAAGACTGTGGTGAATCACTCAGATCACAAAAGAAGCCCTTCAAGAAAGACTGTCAAGATTGATAACCCCCCAGACCTTACATTAAAGAAAAAAACTGACATAGCTAGTAAGAACCACTTTGGCACAATTGTGCTCTGGACACTATCCAGCAGTGAAACAGTACTAATACAGAATAGGCCTGGCCACAGATTTAGACTGCCCTAGATGCAACAATCACACAGAAGACACAAAATACCTCATACTATATTGCTTCACTCTAAGAATCCCCAGATAAAGAAGAAGGTGAGGAGCCTATGCCAGGAGGTGCATAGCTGTGGCCAAAGCCCTTGTCCTCTGCACTTGGAATGCTGGGGCAGGTAACTGTTACTGCTGAGAATTGGAGAGAAATGTGGGATTCGAAACCACAACAAAGCAAATGCAAGACCAGCATGCTTCTGATTATGCCACAATATATATTCCCTGATTGACTTGTAGACCTACCCAGAGGCTGTTGTCAGTTACCTAAAAGCTGCTGGTCTTCTGCAAGAGAGACCAGGGGTAATGTATTGATTGGATTGGGTCTCCTGCAAGAAACTTAGGGCAATGAATTGATTGATTTATGGATACAAGAATCCAGTTATTGTACAAATTATTCTTATTTGTTATATAGGTATCATTGGCATAGATAAATGTCCTCTCATATGCCATATTACCCTCTTGTTTTAGATATCAAGATGTGCTCATATAATTTAAGGGTTATTTTTGTTAATTGCCTTTTTCAAAGATTTGAAGTTTACTATTTAAGAGTGTACAATATTGATTTGTCAAGGAAAGGGCTGAATTGTTTATTTCAGGGAGATATATCCAGCACACAAACTCATTAATGTTTTTGTACTTCAGGTTCAACATGAGGAAACATTCAAGCAGTCGGAATCGTTCTCACAATGCCCGTTTCACCAACCAGCCTCATGGTTCTCCCTCACAGCATCATTACCAGCGGAGGGAAAATTATTGAAATTATGCAGCTTTTGAATGTGTGAAGCCCTGAATGAAATATAGCTGCTGAATGAAAGAAACTAAACAGAAAGAATGTTGTTGTTGTGCAGGAAAGAACAAATGAATGTAGCAGTTGAATCAGTATCAATGGAAATGGCTACTGAATGTAAACTGCTTCTTTGTCTATACCATAATATGGGACTAATTTGGCTGTTAGTTTCTTGACTGTAGTTTCTTTCTGTAGCAGCAAGAATTTGCTGTGCGGTTATGACTACAATGGCTACTTTGTATTAATAGCTATACAGTGGGTGGGCTACCAAGAGGTCACTGTTTGTAGAAGACTGGTGAGAGATAACTGCAGATGAGAGAGAATGCAGTGATTATAGCTGCATAATCGTTATGGTTATCACTTTCTGGTGTGGTTCTTGTTTCTAGAATGACTACATTTTGTTTAGATTGAATGTTTATTATAATTATAATTGCTGAGTTTTATTTTTTGAATGAAAATAACAAAATAGGTAAATCCAAGGTTGAGATGAGAAAATATCCTTTGATATGAAGAAACATCTGTTTAGTTGCAGTAGTAACTGAGTAGGTGAAGTTATATAGTATGAAGTGAAAGCATAAACATAAGACAAGTTGTGCAATAGCAACAGTTAGGGGGATTATGATAATTATAATTATCTATTTAGTGTTTGCCATATATTATCATTCAGTCCATAAGTATGACATTATCCAGCTCTTTTATATTAATTGGATCAGGTATTTCTAGTTTGGTGAACAGATATCCATTCATGTTCTTTCAGTAGTTTGTAGATTGCCTTTTGACCCCAAAGTCATGAGGTCTTCTCCTAAGTTAAGAAAAGTTGGCATTAGCCTGAAGAAAATTTGTAAATGCTTTGTAATGAAGGTGTTAACTAAAATACTTTTAACCCCTTCACCATAAGATCCTACCCTTAGCTGGATATAATTGGCATTGGCCAGCACGAAATCTGTTAAGGCATCATCATAGCAAATTATTCCCACAGTACATCTAAAGTTAAAACAGATATTGGTCACTCTCATAGTTATTAGAGGAGTTGTAGCAAATGTTTTAAAGTTTTATGTGAAAGGTATTGCTTATGTAGATACGTTATTGTTGCCTACCTGTAGTGGCTGTGGTGCAGGACAGTCTCCATTTGATCTCTTTCTCAAGAGTGAACACTTGGTGTAACTTGTTGATTTGTGTAGAAAGGGAACTGGGGACTCATGTGTAATCAGGACAGATTCTGTTTGTAGTAGTTGTTTTAAGCTTAGATATGAATTCTCAGATAGCAATAGAGGAGCTATTCCAAACTGATTTTAAGTAGTAGGACAGTTGTACTTGGTGTATGTTTATTCATTGTTTGTATTGTTGGTGTACTTTTTAGTTTTAATGTTTTATGCCCTATGTATTTGACCAACTGTGCTGAAAAAAAAATAGCAGAGGAAGTGTAGTAGCTTGCTCAAGGTTAAATAAACCCTTAATTTAGATTATCATAATAGCTTTGCTTTAGGTCTCAGTCTTACTATTTAGCCACTTAGGATTATATATTAATTGTCTTCACTCTTTCTCATTTGGGAATAAATATGGCTTTACTTGGTGTACACAAATGTACGGTGGCCTTAGCACTATAGCAGAAGCAGCTTACATCCTGGCACATTTCCTGTCCTTTTAAAGCAGCACCTTTGTGTTAAAATATCTGCCTCCTCATCTAGGTGGTAGTCAACTAGTCGCTTTTTTCTTTTTTTTATTGTAATTGTTATTGTTATAATTATTAGTAGTATTATTGTTAGTATCATGATTCTTTGATATTATCATAATCATCAATATTATTATTATTGCTATTATTGCTATTATTATTATTATTATTATTTTTACTACTACTATTCCTACTACTACTACTACAACTACTACAACAACTACTACTACTACTACTACTACTATTATTATTTTATTCATTTATTAATTTATTATCATTATTTTCACAGTAATACCTCAGGTTACAATAGCAATGTGTATTTCAATTTACCATTACAAAATGAATTGTTATATCTTGGCTTAATTATTCTCAGTACCATATTGTTGACCAGAGATGTGTTCCCGATAACAGCTACATTAGCCATACTTCCCTCACAATACATTGAATGAAAAACAAATACAGGTGTTTTGAATGTGGAGTTTATTAAGGAAAAATTTGTGCATAACCCGAGACTTTTTTATGCCTTGTTTTTTAGTATTTATCTGATTTATAGGATTATTTTGTAAATGTATTTCAATTATTTTTGCTAAGAAATTTAACTCCTAATATATTTTTTATCTCATTTTGGAGTATTAAATGGAGATATAGTCACATGCTGCACCTGATATCACTTGAACCAGATGACAAAATATCATGAAGTGTTGCCAAAAAACTGACATTGGCTTATTGCATCTGTCAAAAGTGTCATACATCTTTAGTTTGTGTCTGTTCCAAAGATGCCTTTATTACATATAAATACATTTTGTGCAAAGTATAAAATAATCATTAAGCAAATCAATCCTTAACTTTGTTAAAGATGTATCTATCTAATTGCACTGGGCAGAGTCTTGAAGTGTCGGGGAGGCAGAAAGGAGAAAACAAAATGTATTTGAGAAGTATAATTGGGGTTAGAAGGATGGATAGAATGGGAAATGAGAAGGTGAGACAGAGAGCGGGTGGAGAGGGAGCTGGCAGATAGGGTTGATGGAACACTGGGATGGTTTGGGCATGTGGAAAAGAATGAAAAAAGTATAGAAAGCAGAGGTAGAAGGAGTTACTTTGAAGGGAAGATCAAGAATGGGATAGATGGATGGATGGTGTGAAGGGAGCCTTGGGTAAAAGGGGAATGTCTGTTGAGCAAGAAAAGGAAAGGGCAGGAGATAGGTGTGAGTTGAGGATAGTTGTGAATAGATGATAAATAGATGTGGCTTGAAGGGATATCTCCTTGTCTTTGCTATTTACTTGGGAAGGTTGCCATGTAAATGAAATGGTGGGGGTAAACCAGTTTATGCTGTTAGGCCCTGCTGTGGATGTCCTCTGTCTTGCTGCATTGATTCTGACCCAGGCAGTGGGCAGGGGATTCTTCATCCACAAGGAGCAAAGGGATTTTTAATATGGAAACAAATAGGTGTTGGTTGTATTTACGTAGTTGTATTTTACGGAATGAGAGCTATGCTCGTAGTGACCCGTTTTCGTATCTCCGTATCCAGTTTATTCTTAAAATCGTGTATAGTTTTGGCATTCACTGTTTCTCTGTTCAGTTTGTTCCAGACATCAATCACTCTATGTGGGAAGCTATTCTTTTACAGGTCTCTTCTATAAGTGTCCTTCTTTAGTTTCTTTTCATGTTCTCTTGTTTCTCTTATGTCCCACTTTAATAAGTCATCTCTATCGAAGATTTCCATCCCTTTCATAATTCTGTAAGTGGTCAATAAATCACCTCTTTCTCATCTCTGTTCCAGTGTTGACAGATGTAGTTTCTCCAATCTTTGTTCATATGTCAGATTTGCCAATGTAGGTGCCATTTTTGTCACTGCTCTTTGGGGGCAGTCAAGAGTTTTTACGAGAGTAGTAGAGCTTGTGTTAGGGTTGGGAATGGTGAGAGCGAGTGGTTTGAGGTGAAGGTAGGGCTACGTCAGGTCAGTGTCATGTCATGAATGTGATGGTGATGGTCAGGGGATTATTGAAGATAGTTTTTGGCTACCTCCCTTGGAAGGGGGAAAAAGCCTTGGTATATGTATGTATGTATGTAGTTACAAATAGTGGAGGGAAGTAGGAGGTGAGCCAATTGTTGTTTACAGATAACATTGTGCATTCAGTCGGGTCAGAGGGTCTGAGGGAGTTGGTGAGAGTTTGGGAAGGTATGTGATAGAAGGAAGTTATAGGCGGATGTGGATGAAAACAGGTGAGATGTGCAGGGGAGAGGTTGGCAGCAGATTGGAAGTGAGTCTTTAGAGATGGGCTGGAGGAAGTGGATAATTTTAAGTATTTGGGGTCACATATGGTGGCGTTGGGGGAGTGAGGATGGAGGTAAATTGTGGAGTGAGGGAAGCAGGTAAATGTTTTGGTGGATTGAAGGGTCATGAGAGTGGATACAAAAAGAAGACTGTATGATGTGGTGATTGTGCCTACAACACTGTGTGGGGCATGGATTTAGAATTTGAGGGATGGGGTGAAAGGAGCTTTTAGCAAGAGTGGAATGTCTATTGAGCAAGGAAAGGAGAAGGTAGGAGATAGGAGTGAGTGGAGAATGGCTGTGTATAGATGATACTGTGATGCAAAGATGAGATGGGGGTTGGGGGGTGTAGGGAGTGGTTATGTGTGAATGATATTTTGATGCTGCCAGAAGGGATTTCTCCCTGTCTTCTCTTTTTCTGCATAAGGGGACAGAGGGGGGTGTTGCCAGTTAAGTGAAATAGCCTTGCTGTGGATGTACAGTGTCTTGCTGCATTGTTTCTGACCTAGAGCACAGGGTTGGATGCAGGGATGATCCTTCATCCATGAGGAACTAAGATGAGAGGGAGGGAAGGGTGGTGGATGGGAGTGAAATAGGTGCAAGTGCGTGCATGCCTTTTGACTTAGCTTTCTTAGTTACAAGGGGGTAAAAAAGCCCTTGGTACATAGATCAATAGATAAAATCTCTAAAATAGTGCGCCAGTTTTAGCCCCAACCATTTGCATGCACTGAGACACTGTTAATCAAGAACATTTCCACTGAAATACTGTTTGGCAGTTTGTACTGCATTCAATACCTCTTACGGTACCATAATCTGTTCAAGTTTTTCAGTTTGTTGATATGTCAACCTCAGAAAAGCCTATTAAATATGAAAATGTGTGAAATTGAAAACATTTAAAAAAGGAATTAATGAACTGAAAAACAGTAAAGTAATCATGCTCTACCATCATAGGATACTAATTGAGTAGATAGTGGGGGAAGCAACACTATTCAGGGTCACTGGAGAGGCATGATATTGCCGGTTCAAACTTTGGGAGAGAATTTTGGAAGAAAAATAGGGATTTTTCATTTCTGATGTTGTGTATGATAGGAAACAAAAGAAGATCAGAGTTCATTGTAGTTTACATTACAGTGTTATTTTTTGTTACATTTACACTGAAAATGGCAAATGGTGAAGGTTACCTACAGACAAGGTTTAATTACTCCAATGAGGAAAGTGATAAGTGTGGTGCTAGAGACAAAATTTAAGAAAAAGATAGATTTTGAAGTGGATGCAACTCTTCCATGAAGGTAAGTGAAATTGCAGTTGAGTTGAAATGATTGAGAGGTGTACTTTCTTCCCATGAGTCAAGATTATGACTTAGAGCAAAATCTTGAAAAAAAAGGAACAAGCCTTGCTTGTAAAGCAGATTGCTAACCAAAAAGGGAAAATGAAACTGACAAATGAGAGGAAACATCTGCAATACCATGAAAAAAGTAAAGATGGGTCAATAGTACATGAAAATATGAGATACAGTAACCTATTAAGAAATCATGGAACAACAGAGTAGAGAAACTGATATCCTAGAAGGAATAAAGAAGATTACAAGGAAAAACGAATCTCTTGTTAGAAATGTAGTTGACAAGACTAGATATGTCATACTCTATGGCTGGTATTTAGGTTACAAAAGGGGATAGATTACATTGACAGAGGAGATCTATTGATTAAGGATAGAAGGGCTTTAAGAGGCTATGGGGACAAATTATGGAAGGCTACATGTCTAAAGGATGTGAAGAAATACAGTTTTCCATATAGATGCATAAATACTTGGCATAACTTAGAAGGTGATATAGCCCAAGCTGGAACAATATATTAATTCAGATGTAAATATGATATTTGAAAATCAAGGATATAGACCAAGTTGGAACTGTACATGATTTTGAAGTTAGATACATATTGGAGAGTAGTAGACAGGACCTAATGTACATGATCCTTTCCTGTATACTACAATTAGGCAAACACTGAATTGAAACATTGGAATGCATTTGGTAAACTTGTCTATATAGGTAGCTTGCTGGCTGAGTAGGTTAGGGCTCCATTAGTTGAAGTGAAAGTCGAGGGGAAGGTGGAACAAAGTTGAACCAATGGCATGATTCATTAGATTTTATGCTACAAAGTCCTCTGTAAAAGGCACCATCCTAGCCTTCCAATAAGGGGGAGTTTGCGACATTAAACCATATCATCATCAGTTTACAAGTGCTCATGATGATCTACATATTGCTAAATTCCCCCACAAAACAGTTTTATAAGATAGGGGAAAGTGCTGAGACCTTAGTTTTATGTTTAAACTTGTCAAAAAACAAAATTAAATTTGGGGTGCAGCCTTGACATAGTGTCCTTGATGCTGGCAAATGCAATAACTCTCCCAGGTATTCAATACCTATTGTGAATCATATTTCAAGGTTCTGCATCTCTTCACCTCATCTCCCTACTAAAAAGAGGCTAACATGATCTCAAGGCAAAGCTCAGGGGCAAAATAATGGAAAAGGAAGATTAATTACTGCCCCATCACCTCCACCTGGTGCTCTTCAGGACCTGCACCTGGGAACTGCCAAGAGGTAGTGATTGAGACTAACAATATATTTAGTCACTATATCTTGTACTAAGAATTTCTTTTTACAACTAACCAGTGTAAGCCCTCTGGTGATGTTGCATGACAGAGTTGGGGTAGGAAATGGTGATCTCTGGAAACCTTAGTCACAACCCACATGGCAGGCAATGTAGGCTCAGTGGTTGGCCTGTGTGATGATGGGAAGTAGCACAGCTCAGCAGCAGCCAACACAACTGCACAGTCCTATTAAGGGTCTTCTCTGCTCAGCCCATGTGGTGAAGGGGCTAGAAAAGGTGTCCTAACACAACCTCTTCAAACTTAACCAGGCTGGGAAACTGCCCCCAGCATAGTCACACATAATGCAGTATGGGTGATTATAGTAATCATGGAAATGAAACAACAACAGCAATAGGGAGGGAGTAACAGCTCTCCCAATACTAGAGCCCCCTCTGTTGCATTCCCACCCTGGCCTGCGATACTTCCTCATGAATGAAGCAAAGAGGGCCCCCCCCCAACTCGGAACAATCTACAATAGTAACATTAGAGAAATTACCCACCCTCTTCCAGAGGGTAATCTCCATAATTAGTGTTATCAACAAACCCAAGGACTGCATTCAACAACTACAAGCCCAGCTAACTGTCAATTTGACCTATACCAAGATGAAGTGGACTCGACTACTCAAGATTCCTGGTCCCAAAATCTACCAACAGTGAATCATTAATAAAGAAATGCCCAATGAGAATATATGATAGATTTGAAGACCAATGGGGAACTCCTTATGATATGTGTTCAAGGAGATACCCTAGCAATAAAACTAGAATCAAGTGCTCAAGGTCTTAACAACCCAGATAGATGTCCCAATTCAAACAACCCCACACATGATATTTTATACTAGTGTGTGATAAGTCTGTATCCCACCTCTATGATACCACAAAGAAGAAATAATGGAAAGAATAGCAAGATGACATAAATGCCCTCAACTATTTTACCTGAAATAGCATCCTTTCCATGTCTTACAACACTATTAATGGCACTTTAGCAAAATTTATCAAAATAACCTCTATTTGCTTTAAAGTCCACAGCTTTGCCATTTGTACTCAGTATATTGGCCAACAAATCACTGTGTAACTGTCTAGCCTTGTCACAAATTATTATTTTGCTAACCCTATCTTCAAGCAGCTGCTCTTCATTTAACCAAGCTAAAAAAAGTTTTTCTACTTCCTCTAGCACTTTAGACCTTAATGCCACATGAGCCACCTTTATTGTCTTTTTTAGAATTGTACAGATCATTGATTTCACCATATTGTATTGCGTGGCAGCCCCTTTAGTTAAAAAAAGAAAGTAATATTTTTGAACTTGGCTCTCAGACAAAGGATGCTTACTGCAAACATAACAAAACCCTACTGAGGTGATGGGATTGTATTCATGCAACAGCAGTATACAGGATGTGTGCAGTTGTATGCACATGTTTGTACCCTGAAATATCAGTAGTTACCTATATACCAAAGGCTTTTTCCCCCTTATAGGGAGACAGGGCTGATGAAAGAGTATTGCAATGGTTTGGACACATGGAAAGAATGAGTGGAGAAAGATTGGTAAAAGAGGTGTGGAAGGGAGAGGTGGAGGTAGTGAACATGAGGGGACGACCAAGGATGAGATAGATGGATGGGTCATTTAGCAAAAAGGGAATGTTGGTTAAGGAAGGAAGAGAGAAAGCAGGAGATGTGGAGGAGTGGAGAATGATGGTATATGGATAATCCTGTTATGCAAGGAAGGGGGGGATGAGGGGTGCTCATGTTTGAATATTTTGATGCAACCTGAAGGGATTTCTCCCCCATCATCTCTTTTTCTGCATAAGGAGTTGGAGAGGAGGGGGGTTGCCAATTAAGTGAAGCAGCCTTGCTATGTCTTGCTGCACTGCATTTGACTGAGGGCAGTTGGTAGATGCAGAGATGACCTATCATCCATGAGGAGCTCGAGATGGGAAGGGTGGAGGGGAGTGAAATGGGAGGGAATAGATATGTGCCTCTGACTTAGCTACCTCCCATATAAGGGGGGGAAGCTCTTGGTATATAGATGGAATATATATATATGTATGTATGTATATATACATACACACACACCAGTGGCTTTTTCCCCCTTACAGGGGAAGTATCCAAAGTCAAAGGCATATATCCACTCCCACCCATTTTATCCCCACATACTCCACTCCCACTCATCACCCCTCCCCCCTCTTAGCTCCTCCTGGATGACAGGTCATCCCTGCATCTTACTGCCCTGGGTCAGAAGCAATGTAGCAAGACACAGCACATTAACAGCAAGGTAGCTTCATTCAATTGGTGACACCCCATCTCCGTCTCCTCATGCAGAAAAAGAGAAGACTTGGAGAAATCCCTTTGGGCTGCATCAAAATATCATTCACATGTACTCCTTCACCTCCCCCATCTCATACCCACTCCCTTCCATGCATCATGGCATCATCCATACACAACCATTCTCCATTCACCCCTATCTTCCGTACCCTTCCTTCCTCAACAGACATCCCCCTCTTTCCCAATGCCCCTTTTACCCCTTTTACCCTATCCATCCAACTCATCCTTGGTCACCCCCTCATGTTCACTCCCTCTCCCTCAGTTTTCCACTCCTCTTTTACTAATCTTTCTTCACTCATTCTTTCCATGTGTTCAAACCATCCCAATACTCTTCATCAACCCTATATCCCAACTCCCTTTCCACCCCCATTCTTCTCCTCACCTCATTTCTCACCCTATCCAGTCTAGTAACCCCTACCATACTTCTCAGGCATTTCATTTCAAACACCTGGGAAGATGTAAAGAGTGACACCCCGCAAGGCTCTGTATTGGCTCCTTTAATGTTTGCCATATATATAAATGATATGAATGAGGGAGTAAATTGTTACATGAACTTTGTTGACGATGCCAAATTACTAAAGAAAGTAAAAACGGAAGAAGATTGCAGATCGCTGCAAGAAGACCTAAACAAAATATGGGAATGGAGTCACAGAAATGTGAGATGAATGTCAACATTAGAAAATGTAGCAAAATGGAATTTGGAAAAAGCAAAAACAGAGGATCAAGTCAATATAAAATTGGAAACAAAGAAGTCAAAAAAGTTTATTCAGAAAGGGACCTGGGAGTAATCATCTCAAGTGACTTGACACCTGATAAACATGTCAATAAATTATTTGGAGAGACTTATAACTTATTAAGATCAATGAAAGTGGCCTTCGACTACATAGATGAGAGATGGTAAGAATGATAGTTGTTACACTGATAAGACCTAAACTAGAATATGCTACAACACTGTGGGCACCTAGCACAAAGAAGAACATAAGAAAATTATAAAGAATCCAAAGAGCAGCGGCAAAAATGGCACCTACACTATCAAATTTGACATATGAACAAAGATTGAAGAATTTACATATGTCAACATTGGAACAGAGAAGAGAAAGAGGTGATTTGTTGACCATTTACAGAATTATGAAAGGGTTGGAAATTCTCAATAGAGACGACTTATTAAAGTGGGACAGAAGAGAAACAAGAGGACACAAAAAAAAAACTAAAGAAAGACAGCTACAGAAGAGACCTGAAAAAAAATAGCTTCCCACATAGAGTGATTGATGTCTGGAACAAACTAAACGGAGAAACAGTGAATGCCACAATTATACACAATTTTAAGAATAAACTGGATGCAGAGAGATATGAAAATGGGTCACTATGAGCATAGCTCTCATCCCGTAAAATATATGTCAATAAATTATTTGGAGAGACTTTTAACTTATTAAGGTCAATGAATGTGGCCTTCGACTACATGGATGAGGAGATGGTTAAAAAAATAGTGGTTACACTAATAAGACCTAAACTAGAATATGCTGCAACACTGGGCACCTTGCACAAAAAAGAACATAAGAAAATAAGAAAGAATCTAAAGAGCAGCGACAAAAAGGGCTCCTACACTGTCAAATCTGACATACGAACAAAGATTGGAGAAATTACATCTATCAACACTGGAACAGAGAAGAGAAAGAGGTGATTTGTTGACCATTTACAGAATTATGAAAGGGATGGAAATTCTCAATAGAGACGACTTATTAAAGTGTGACAGAAGAGAAACGAGGACACAAAAAGAAGCTAAAGAAGGACAGTTACAGAAGAGACCTGAAAAAGAATAGCTTCCCACATAGAGTGATTGATGTCTGGAACAAACTAAACAGAGAAACAGTGAATGCCAAAACTATACACGATTTAAGAATAAACTGGATGGGGAGAGATACGAAAACGGGTCACTACGAGCATAGCTCTCGTCCCATAAAATACAACTAGGTAAATACATTTAAACTCTTCCTCTCTTTATGTTCCATGTTTCTGCCCCATGCAGTGCTGTCAGCAGAATCACTCCTTCATACAATCTCCTTAGTTTGTGGATTACTCTAAAATACATATATACATACATATACCAAGGCTTTTTTCCCCCTTACCAGGGGGGTAGCCAAAAAGGACAAGGCACAAAAACATTCCCACCCATTTCATCCCCGAAAACACTCCACACCCCTCCACCCTCCCTCCCATCTTAGCACCTCCTAGATGACGGGTCATCCCTGCACCCTGTCCACTGCCCTGGGTCAGAAGCAGTGTCGCAGGACACACCACATCCACAGCAAGGCCGCTTCATTAAATCGGCGACCCCCCCCTCTCCGTCCCCCCATATAAAGGAGAGGACGGGGAGAAATACCTTCGGGCTGCGTCAAAAATTTTTGCTCACACACACTACCTCACCCCCATTCCCCCGTCCAATCCACCTCATGCATCACAACATTTTCCATATACAACCATTCTCCATTCACCCCTGTCTTCTGTCCTCTCCCATCCTTCCTCAACCGACATTCCCCTCTTCCCCAAAGCCCCCTTCACCCCATCCATCCATCTCATCCTAGGAGGTCCCCTCATGTTCACTCCCTCCACATCTGCCTTCCATACCTCCTTTACTAGTCTTTCTTCACTCATTCTTTCCATGTGTCCAAACCATCCTAATACTCTTTCATCCACCCTCTCTCCCAGCTCCCTTTCCACCCCTGTTCTCCTCCTCACCTCCTCATTTCTCACTCTATCTAGCCTAGTAACCCCCATCATACTTCTCAGACACTTCATCTCAAACACATTCAAGTTCTTTCTCTCTTCCTCTCTCATGTTCCATGTTTCTGCTCCATACAGTGCTGTTGGCACAATCACTCCTTCATACAGTCTCCTCTTAGCATCCATTCCCAGATTCCTATTCCTCATTACACTTTTTAAACCATCAAGGCATTTACTCGCTTCTCTCAATCTACATTCTACCTCCACCTTCACTCCACCCTTTCCTGCCACATTTGCACCCAAATATCTAAAACTATCCACTTCCTCCAGTTGCTCTCCCTTAATGCTCACTTCCAGATTACTGCCACTTTCACCCCTTGTACATCTCATCACCTTACTTTTACCCACATTTATCTTCAGCTTTCTCCTATCACACACACTCCCAAACTCTGTCACCAGCTTCCTCAATCCCTCCTCCGATCCTGCCACAAGGACACCTAATTAGGTCAGGAGACGATGCCAAGATTCTGCAGGATGACCTTAACAAATTGTTCACATGGTCAGTGAAATGGCATATGGACTTCAATATCTCAAAGTGCAGTGTGTTAAACGTAGGGCTACATGACCCCGAAAATAGATTTAGCTTAGATAACACATTTTTAGAGAAAAATGAGTGCAGGAGAGACTTGGGAGTTCTAGTGAGTCCTGACCTTAAATCCAGGAAACAATGCATTAGCACCAGGAATAAAGCTAACAGGGCACTATGTTTCATTGCTAGGATAGTTACAAATAGAAGTGTAGAGGTAATTATCAAACTCTATCTAGTGTTAGACCTATTCTTGACTATGTGGTACGGTTTTGGTCTCTGTCTTATAGAATGGACATCAATTCACTAGAGTCAGTACAGAGGAGAAAGACCAAAATGATACATGGGGTGATCTAATAGAGGTGTTCAAGTGGATCAAAGGCTTTAATAAGGGCAATGCAAGGTCATCATATTAAGACGGCAGGACTCGCAGTAATGGATTCAATTTGGACAAATTTAGATTTAAGAAGGGAATAGGCAAGAATTGGTTTACTAATAGGGTGGTCAACAAATGAAATAGACTTAGTAACCATGTAGTGAGTTTTAAGAAATGGTTAGACAGCTTTATAGATGGAGATGACAGGTGGTAATGGAGATAGAACTGCCTAGTGTAGGCCTTATGGTCTCTTGTAGTCTCCATTCTCATGTTCTTTTTGCTAAAGCATGCTATTTGACTCTATATATTCTATGTTTCAGATATAGTAATGGTAAATCTTCAGCTTACAGAAGAAATGAAGAGGCACAAAGTTATTGTGGCAATAAAGGCTGAACAGACTTAGTAATAGCACAAATTCTAAAAATTACCAGATACTTTGTCTACATAGTTCATAAGGAGTTATAGGCCAAAGATGGAAATGTATCACCAGGATCAAAATGTAAAAAACATTCTAGATGCACTGACACCATTAGAACAACTGAATTTATTAAGTAAATCCAGCAAACCATTAATGGCAATCCCAGATCCATGAGGTCGATTGTAAAAGAACACCATGTGTCAGAAGGAACAATCAGAACTGTTGTCCATGAAGACATTAGATACAAGTCTAATGTGATGAGAAAAGGTTAATTTATATCACAAAAGATGGAATAATTTAAATTATTGAGATCTAAAAGGCCATTAAAGAAACAGAAAAAACTTTGACCAAGATGAGAAAATGAACAAAAGAAATGACAGATGGTTATGTGCAGACCCTTCGGAAGTTCCAAGAATAATGCATGCAAAATTTACTGCAACTGTTATGGTTTTGGGGGTGATCAGCAATAAAGGGCATGTGATGCCTCCTCACTTCTTTTGACAAGGTCTTAAGAGTAAATTATGCTGCCTACATTGATATTCTAGAAATAATGGTTAAGCCATGGATTGACAATGAATGTATTGAAAGACCTTATGTATTTCAATAAAACTTGGCACCATCACACAAGGCTTAAGAAATGCAGGAATGGATGGCAGAAAATTTGTACAATCACATAACCTCTAACAAAGAAGAGAATGAGGGGACCTACTAACCATCTACCAAATTATGAAAGGAAAAGAATGCCTTAATAGAGAGGACTTATTAAAGTGGGACAGAGGAAAAACAAGAGGACATGCAATGAAACTCAAAAAGGATAACTACAGAAGAGACCTGAAAAAGCACAGCTTCCCACACAGTGATAGATGTATGGAATAAATTGGATGAAGAAATAGTGTGTGCAAACACAATACAAGAATTTAAGAACAAACTTGATCTTGTGAGATACAAAAACGGGTCACCACGAGCATAGCTCCCCTTCCCCTATAATACAACTAGGTAAATTTGGTCTCCTTCCTCCCCAAATCTCATTCCATTTGACTATTATATATGGATCATAGTTGAGAGGTTAATGAGTATCCGCATAACACTAATGAATCCCTAAAAGCCTCATTTGTTAATACCTGATATGAACCAGACCACTTTATCAGAGCATGTAGTTGATTCAGACCTTGCATAGAGAATTTTAGGACCTGTGTATGACAAAGGCAGGAATGGAAAATAAGACATACATATACCAAAGGCTTTTTCCCCCATACAAGGGAGGTAGCCAAAAAACCAAAGTCATAAAATCCACTCCCACCCATTCCATCCCTGCATACTCCACTCCCATCCACCCCCCTCCCTCCCTCTTATCTTGGCTCCTCCTGGATGATGGGTCATCCCTGCATCTTGCTCAGTGCCCTGGGTCTGAAGCAGTGTTGCAAGACACAGTACATCCACAGCAAGGCTGCTTCATTAGATTGGCAACCCTTGTCTCCATCCCCTCATGCAGAAATGTAGAAGACAGGAAGATATCCCTTCGGCCTGTGTCAATTTATTTTTTCACACATACTCTCTCACCCCCCATCCCCCACCCACTTCCTTTCATGCATCACAGCATCATCCATACACAACCATTCTCCATTCACCCCTATTTTCTGTCTTCCCCCCCTGCCTTCCTGTCTACCCTGTCATAAGCCTTTTCCAAATCCATAAAGGCCCAGAAAACATCCTTACCTTTTCCTAAAGCTTTCTTACATATCTGTCTTATCACAAAAATTTGATCCATGCAACCCCTATCTGTCCTAAACTCACACTGTTCCTCACCAATTACTCCTGTTCCTCTCCTAATCCTCTCAATCAAGACCCTCCCATAAGCCTTCCCAACTACACTCAACAAATTTGTCCTGAAACTACTACACTTACATTTGTCCCCTTTTCCCTTGTAAAGTGGAACTATACAGGCACTCCTTCAGTCCTCTGGCACTCTACCCTCTTTTAAACAAAGATTAAACAACCTCACTAGCCAGTCCACCACCACTGTACCTCCCTTTTTTAGACACACCACATAACACCCCATACAACATGTTAATAACTGCTTATACCTCATCTTTCCTTATTTCTCCTCCATTTTCCTCATCACTGTTATTCTCTTAGCACTTCCCACTATTACCACCAATCCCTCCCTATCCTCCTTCACATTTAAGAGCTCCCTAAAATACTCTGCCCATCTTCCTCTTACCCGTCTTTTCCATTATCATAATATATATATATGAATGGAATCATCAGTGACGGTGATGTTGATCAAATAATTCCGACTGTCGTCCCCGGATTCAAACCTGGGCTAGTGAATTCTCACTGCCGTCGCCTTACCGACTGAGCTACTGACTTAGTGGCTTAGTTCCTCGGGAAATAGATTAACTTCCAGGTTGGTGAATTTTATGGGGTCAGTAGCTCAGTTGGTAAGGCGACGGCAGTGAGAATTCACGAGCCTAGGTTCGAATCTGGGGACAACAGTCGGAACTATTTGATATATATATACACACATAAATACATATACCAAAGGCTTTTTTCCCCTTACACAGGAGGTAATCAAAAACAAAGGCATACTCCCACCCATTCCATCCCCTATATATATATATATATATAATATATATACACACACACATACACATATATATATATATATATATATATATATATATATATATATATATATATATACACATATATAAATCAAAATAAGTAAACCGAGAAATATGAGAACAAACAAAACAAACTCATATTAAGAATATAATAAGATTTAAAAAAATTAAATTGGCAGGATATATTGGAGGGCTGCAAGAAGGTAGATGACTGAAGAAAGTGTTTAATAGTGGAGTATGTGAATGACAGTCCCTTGGACAACCTAGAAAAGAATGGAGGAAATATGTTGATGAAAATTTGCAGATATGCATAATGGAGCTAAGAGAATGGAAGGTGGAACAGGACTGACAGACATGGTGAGAAGTTTCAATTGTAATTATGGATCACCAAGTACCCCAAAGACCAGCAGAGTAAGTATATATATATATATATATATATATGTATATATATATATATATATATATATATATATATATACATATACATACACACACACACACATATATATATATATATATATATATATATATATATATATATATATACATATATATATATATGGAATAACTTAGATGAAAAAAGTGTGCGCAAATACTATTCACAATTTCAAGAATAAACTTGATGCTGAAAGATACAAAGATGGGTCACCACGAGCATAGCTCCCTTCCCGTATAATACAACTAGGTAAATACACACACACACACACAAAGAGTGTCAAATATGGAAAGAATAGAGTAGAGATGATTATGATAGAAGTAGAAGAAAGAGATAAGAAGAGCAGAAAGTTTGTAATAAACTACGTGCCCCCAAAAACAGCCTCGTGGGAAGAGAGTGAACATAAAAGTATGTTAGAAGACACAAGAATAACCTTAAACAAGATAATGGAAGATGGAGGAAGAATAGTTATGATGGGCGACTTTAATTGCAAAGAAATCTGCTGGGAAGAGATGACCGTAAAGGGTGGAGAAGACTCATGGGGGTTCTACTTGAGATGATTATTGACCACACAATGACACAATGGATTCAAGAGAACACAAGGTATAGAAATGAAGAAGAACCATGGAGACTAGACCTAATAATCACATCAGAACCTGAAATAGTGGAAAGGATAGAATACCAGGCACCAATAAGTAAAAATGACCACATATTGATAGAACTAGAACTAAATGAGAAAAAATACATGAAAAGAAATGAACAATATAGAAAAGGAAGATTGATGTATGAAAAAACAAATTTTGATAAAATAAGAGAATTCTTTCAAAATGAAAACTGGGAAAGAATACACAAAGAAGATACAACAGTAGAAGAGAAATGGAATATTTTGACAAAAAATTATAAAAAAAGAAGTGGAAAAGTATGTCCCAAGACAAAAACAAGAAAAAGAATATGTAAAGTGCTGGTACAACAAAAGTTATAGGGAGTTAAAAGACAAAAGAGACAAAGCTTGGACCAAATGGAAGAAAGAAAAGACCTGAAAAATTGAAAATATATACTTGTTATAGAAATGAATATGTACAAGCGTGCAGAGAGGAAAAGAGAAAATATGAAAAAGATGTCATAGAAAAATGTAAAGATCAACCAAAACTATTTAACAGATTTGTAAACAACAAACTGAAAAACAAGATTTGGAGAAATTAAGACAAGGAGGAGTTGAATACACAGAGGAAATAGAAATGGTGGAAATTATGAACAAGCATTTTGAATCGGTGTTTACAAGGGAGAATATACAACCGGAAGAGATCGATTGGAAAGAGAAAGTCCCCCCTATGAAAGAAATAGAAGTAACAAAGAATGAAATAATGAAACACTTGAGTAATCTTGATGTTAGAAAATCGCATGGACCAGATGAAATAGCAAACTGGATTTTGAAAGAATGCAGAAATGAACTGGCAGACAAAATACATAGCATAATAAATAGTTCCTTGAAAGAAGGAAAAGTTCCAGAAGATTGGAAAAAAGCAAATATAGTACCTATATATAAAGGAGGAAATAAAGAAGACCCTACCAACTATAGACCAGTCTCTCTAACAAGTACAATAGCAAAAATTTGTGAAAGAATTATCAAAAGTAAATGGGTAAAATATTTAGAAAAAAAAACAGCGTGCTAAATCCAAGGCAATTTGGATTCAGACAAGGACGATCATGCGTCACTAATTTAATATGTTTCTATTCAAGGCTAATAGATATAATACAAGAAAGAGATGGATGGGCTGATTGTGCATTTCTAGACCTAAAAAAAGCTTTTGACAAAGTACCACATAAGAAGTTGCTTAAGAAATTAGAAACTGAAGGAGGAATACAGGGCAAACTGCGTAAATGGATGAAAGACTGTTTGCAAGAAAGAAAAATGAGAGTAGTTATAAGAGACAAACACTCAAAATGGGATGAAGTAATAAGCGGTGTTCCACAAGGAACAGTTCTGGCCCCAATAATGTTTGCTATATATATTAATGATATGGATGAAGAAATTGAAAGTTATATGAGCTTCTTTGCAGATGATGCAAAACTATTAAAAAAAGTGAACATGGAAGAAGATTGAGTCACTACAGAGTGATCTAAATAAAGTATGGGAATGGAGTAGGAAGTGGGAGATGGAGTTCAATACAAAAAAGTGTAGTATAATGGAATTTGGAAAATGCAAAAACAGAATAACAGGATCATATAAATTGGGAGAAGAAGGAATAAAAAAAGTAGAAAATGAGAAGGACCTGGGAGTCATTGTTATGAATAATATGTCAACTGAGAAACATATAAATAAGATTTTTGGAGAAACTTATAATTCAATAAGAACAATCAAAGTGGCATTTACATACCTGGATGAAGAAATGGTGAAGAAAATTCTAATCACTCTGATAAGACCAAGATTGGAATATGCAGCAACGATGTGGTCACCAAGTACAAAAAAATGTATAAAAAACTTGAAAGAATACAAAGAGCAATTACAAAATTGGCACCAACACTCTCAAAACTATCATATGAAGAGAGACTAGCAAAACTTGAATTACAGACACTAGAGCAAAGAAGAGAGAGAGGAGATTTGATAGCTATTTACAGAATCATGAAAGGCATAGAAATTATTTATAGAATCTGATAAAATGGGATGATAGAAATACAAGAGGACACGGAAAGAAAATCAAGAAAGATAGCAATAGAAGAGATCTGAAAAAGAACAGCTTTCCTCACAGAGTGATAGACAGTTGGAACAAGTTAGATGAGAAAGTGGTGTATGCAAAAACAATACGAAGTTTGGAACTCCAGGAAAAATTCAAGTTTCATTGATCTCAATGAGGGAGTACCTTTGTTGTATTATTAGGGAAGGGGAAAGCTCATGGTGTAGTGGGGAGGTGAAGAAAAAGTAGAAAGGGAAGGATTACCAAGCAAAATGAAAGGAAATGAGGAAGGGGACGAACGGGCCCCAGATGTTAGAAGGGGTGTCAACAAAAGTTGTGCAGAACACAGACAAGGTAGAACAGGGGAGCAGAGGTGTCAAAAGCAGAAATATAGATAATAGCAACTCAATGGAAAGACAACTGCTTTTATGGATTTAATGAGGGAGATGACAACCTCCCCCGACTAGTAAATCTAGAGGAGAAACTAAAAAAAAATGAACAACATGGGAGGCTAGGTTTAACCAATTAACACTAGTTAGCCAAAGACTTGATAAACTGGAAGAACTAAAGAGGGGGAATCAAAACCTAAATAGAAGAATTAAAAAGACAGTTAAAAGAAGTAAAAGAAGAGAATGAGGAGTTAAAGAATAATAAAGAGAATAAAGAGTCCATAGCAAAATAAGCACAGGGTTGGAGAAAAGTCCAAGAGAACAACAAAAGTGTATTTAGAGATATAGTGACAACAGATGAAAGAAACTAAGGACACATTTATCAAAGTGATGAGAGAGAAGAAGAATATAGTAAGAGAGTTAGACAAAAAGAAATATATAATGATATTAGGGATGGAAGAGAAGCATAATCCAAATAGGACCACAAGAGTAAAAGAGAAGGAAAAGGTAAACAAGATATTAGAAGTAGTTCAAGAGGATAAACAAGAAACAGGGAAAGAAAATGAAGAAATATATAAAACGGGGAAATACAATACAAATAACACCAGACCAATTAAGGTTAAATTCAGGTCACAAATGACAGCAGAGAATATCTTAGCAAAAACAGGGAAACTAGCAAACAGTGGTCAATATAAACAGGTATGGATAAAAAGAGAAATGAATAAAGAGGAAAGAGGATGAGAAAACAAAAAGACAAGAAGCTAAGGGGGAAAAAAAAACTAAAAAAAGAACAGACAGAAAAAGAGAAACTCTATTGGAGAGTAGTGGATATGAAAGTGAGGAAATGGTTCATAGCAGAGAATAATTGAAAGGAAACAGAAAGCACAATGGCAGTAGCAGAAAATTAAAAGTGTCTTACACAAATATAGATGGCTTAATAACAGGCTTTAATGAACTGAATGATTAACTGAAGGAAAAAGAACCGGACATAATGGGAATTGTAGAGACAAAACTGAAAGGTCCACTACCACCCAACACTGTAGGACATGGTGCATATAATTATTGGATTAGAAACAGGTAAAACAAGGGGGTGGAGTTATGTTCCTGACTAAGAAGGATATAAATGTGAGGAATGTCACATATGGAAAAAAAAAGAGTAGAGATGATTATGATGGAAGTGGAGGGCTGAATGGGAGGAGCAGGAAGGAAAAGGATATGTAAAGTGTTGTACAACAAAAGATGTAGGGAGTTAAAAGACAAAATGAATAAAGCATGGATAAAATGGAAAAAAGACAAAATACCTGAAAAATGGAAAATATATACTAATTATAGAAATGAATATGTACAAGTGTGCTACCCCCCGTGTAAGGGGAAAAAAGCCTTTGGTATATGTATGTATGTAGAAGTGTGCAGAGAAGAAAAGAAAATACGAAAAAATGTCATAGAAAAATGTAAAGATCAACCAAAAGTATTTTACAGATTTGTAAACAACAAACTGAAAACAAACAAGAATTAGAGAGACTACGGCAAGGAGGAGTTGAATACATAGAGGAAATAGAAATGGCAGAAATTATGAATAAGCATTTTAAATCGGTGTTTACGAGGGAGAACATACAACCTAGAGATCTCGAGCGGGAGAAAGTCCCCCCTATGAAAGAGATAGAAGTAACAAGGAATGAAATAATGAATCACTTGAGCAATCTCGATGTTAGAAAATCGCATGGATCAGATGAAATGGCAATTTGGATTTTGAGAGAATGCAGGAATGAACTAACAGACAAAATACATAGTCTAATAAGCAGTTCATTGAAAGAAGGAAAAGTTCCAGAAGATTGGAAAAGAGCAAATATAGTGCTAATATATAAAGGGGGGGAACAAGGAAGACCCTACTAACTATAGACCAGTCTCTTACAAGTATGATAGCTAAAATCTGTGAAAGAATGATCAAAATTAGATGGGGAAGGCATTTGGAAAAAACAACGTACTAAAATTTACCAAGGCAATTTGGATTTAGACAAGGACAATCATGCATCACAAACTTAATGTGTTATTCAAGGCTAATAGATGTAATACAAGAAAGAGATGGATGGGCTGATTGTGCATTTCTAGACCTGAAAAAAGCTTTTGATAAGGTGCCACATAAGAAGTTGCTATAGAAATTAGAAACTGCAGGAGGAATACAGGGCAAACTGCTGAAGTGGATGGAAGACCTCTTGCATGAAAGAAAAATGAGAGTGGTGATAAGAGACAAATGCTCTAATTGGGATGAAGTGATTAGTAGAGTTGCACAAGGAACAGTTCTGGCCCCAATAATGTTTGCTATACATATTAATGATATGGATAAAGGCAATCGCTTGATTGATTTTCTTGGTGATAATTACTTAATTCAGCATGTAAAAGAGGGCACAAGATATGGAAACTTACTCGATCTATTGATCACTAGCCACGAAAGCATGGTAAGTGATGTAGAAGTCAGTTAAACTGTTGCAAATAGTGATCACAACTTATATTCAAACTCCTAGAAAAAAAATTCCTAAAAAATTCTAGAATAGATACTTGTGTTTCTAAAATACCCGATTTTAGTAAAGCTCAGTTCATAGGACTACGTCAGGAGCTTCAGCTTACAGATTGGGAGGCAAAATTAAGCGAAAGACCTGTAGATCAGATGTGGGAAATATTTCAAAATACGCTCACTAAGATGATTCATACTTACATTCCTTTTAAGGACAGACGTCCCCCAAATCAGGCTCACCCAAAGTGGCTCGACAAAGAAACTGAAAAAAGTATTGCTAAAAAGATACAGGCTTATGAGAAATATAAATGCTCGAGTGCATCTGATGACTATGAAAGTTGTGTATCAATGCAGAGAGATTTAAAAAAGACAATAAAAAAAGAAAACGACAATACGAAATGAACATCGCTGATAAATCCAAAGAGAATCCCAAAGAATTCTATAACATTAGAGATAAAATGGTTGTTAGGAATCACATTGGTCCCCTATTATCTGCTGATGGTCAACTTGAATATTGAAATGAAGGAATGTGTGATATTTTAAAATTATTTTAGCTCGGTATTCATAAACAAAACACCTCAAAGTGAACTCCAAACTGAAACCTGTGAAAAGTCTAGGGTAAACTTACTATGGTAAATATAACAAAAGAAAAAATTAAAAGGTGTATAGAGAAACTCAAAGTTGATAAAACACCAGGGCCTGACTGTTGGCATCCAAGAATCTTAAAGGAAATGAAAAATGAGATTGTTGTTCCATTAGAAATTATTTTCAAGAAATCCATCATATCCGGAGATGTCCCAAGAGAATGGAAGCTAACATTACTCCCATATTCAAAAAAGGTGATAAAAAGAAACCAAATAACTATAGGCCTATAAGTTTGACTTCAATTGTAGGAAAAATAATGGAAACTATCATCAGAGATGCTATCGAACATCATTTAGAAAGTAACTGTTTGATAAATGATAGCCAGCATGGTTGCAGACGGAAACATTCTTGCGTGACTAACTTACTCGAATTCTACAACACAGTTATCTCGAATTATGAGAAAAGAAACAGTATAGATTTAATATATCTAGACTTTGCAAAAGCATTTGATACCGTCCCCAACGAAAGACTACTTACTAAATTAGCTTCGCACGGAATAAGTGGTAGCCTATTAAGTTGGACTAGTAATTGGTTGAATGATCGAAAACAGAGAGTTGTTTTAAATGGAAAAACTTCTAGATGGAAAATTGTTACAAGTGGAGTTCCTCAGGGTTCCATTTTTGGACCACTTCTATTCATAGTATATATAAATGATATAGACCATGGACTAAAATCTACTGTTTCCAAATTTGCTTATGATACAAAACTGTGCGGAATGGCAAATGATCACTTAAATCAATTAGATATTCAAGAAGATTTAGATCAATTACAGCAATGGTCTGAAAAGTGGCTAATGAAATTTCAACACAAGTAAATGCAAGGTAATGCACATAGGTAAAAATAACAGTAAGTATGATTACAAGTTATTTGGAAATTCGTTAACGAAAGAGGATAGTGAAAAGGATCTCGGCATAATTATCAGTAACAATCTCAAATCATCCAATCCGTGTATTTCAGCCTCTGAGAAAGCAAATAAGATCCTAGGACTGATTGCACGATCTTTTGACTTCAAAAGTCCTTCTCTAATTAACAAGCTATATGAATTGATAGTTCATCCACATTTGGAATATACTGTTTCCGTATGGTCACCGAATCTCATTAAAGACATTGACAGATTGGAAAAAGTACAACGGTGAGCCACAAAACTGATTCCAAATATAAAAAATATATCATAGGAAAATTGACTAAAACATATGAATCTGTTTTCCCCCCAAAAAATGTAGACTTCGAGGTTACTTGATACAGGTCTTTAAGATTCTAAAGGGAGTTGACAACATCAAAAGTGACCAAATTTTCACACTGAATGAGAATCGGACAAGAAACAATGGTCTCAAACTGTCTGGAATGTTTTTTAATTTGGAAGTGGGTAGAAACAACGAACAATGTAGAAAGGGAATAAACTTCCTGCAGAGGCAGTGCAATATAGTTAGTTCAAAGCTTTAAGAATCATTTAGATAAACACCTAAGCAAGATACTGTAATGGCTATCATTTATTTTATATTTGTTTTGTTATCATTTGCCCATTTGTTTATTGTTATTTGCTTAATTCTCATTTATTATTAGTTATATGTCAATTTATTATTATTTACTATTTACCTGTTTATTATTTAACTATTCCTATGCATTTATTTGTGTATTTTATTTATTATATACATTATTATGGTTTTTATTTATTAATTTGTTTATATATCATTATTATGATTTTTCGCATCCGACCTAGACATGGACTGAAAGGTCTCCTGTCGGTATGTTCCGCCTTTGTAATCCTTTGTTAGATATAGCAATGCATTAAGAAATCATGAAGTAAACAAACTATTGGAAGAAATCATAGATTTAAAATTGGGCTACCAAGCTGTACTTGGGGAATTAATTACTTTGCGTAAAAGTAACGAGCAAACAATTAGAGAATTAAGTGACCTAAAGAGCAAAATTGATATTCTCAAAAAAGAAAATGAAGAATGAAAAAGGACAAAAATAAAAATGAAGAACTGAAACAGGAGGTCAAAGAGCAATTACAGGTAGTGAAAATTGGGTGAGAGATACAGTTGAAAAAGGTAAGTGCATTGTGGTCCATGGTATCCAAGAAAAACATGGTGTGTATAAATACCAGAGAGAAAAGGAGGAAAAGGAAATATCTAAGGAAATTCTGAAAGAAATTCAGGACAAGCGGCAAATTTTTGAAAAAGAAATTGAAAAGATTCACAGGATTGGCAAATACTCAAAAGAAAAACAACATAGACCTGTGAAAATGAAACTAAGAACTCAAATGATAGCCGATGAAGTACTATTGAAAGCAGTTAAATTAGGAAACAGCAAGAAATTCAAACATATATGGATAAAAAAGGAAATGAGTGATGAGGAAAAAGAGAAAGACAAGGATCTCGGAATTGAAGCCAACGATACAAATGAGAAAAGAACAGAGATGAAAAAAAAAAATAATAATAATAATAATAATTGGAGAGTGACTTGTGACTGAAAAAAGGGTACATCAGAAAAATGGAAACTTTAACTAAAAAGGAGAAGAAAATATGAAACTAAAAGTGGCATACACAAATATTGATGGTATGATCTCTGGAATTAATGAAATAAACGACTATCTGGTAATAGAGAAACCTGACAAGACTGAAAGGCCCTCTATCAACCACTGGGCAAAAAATAGAACAGACAAACAGGGAGGTGTCATGATATTGACCAAAAAGGGTCTAAATGTGACAAAGATAAATGAAGGCAAATATAATGTGGAATTAATTATGATTAAAATTATAAATAAAAATATGAAAAGTAGAAAATTTATTGCAGTATATGCGCCACCAAAAACACAGGCTTGGTCTGATGGTGATCATTCTAAATTACAGGAGGACACAATGAATGTGCTTAAAGAGTTACTCAAAGAGGGTGGTTCATAGTGGTTATGGGTGATTTTAGTGCAAAGGATGAAATGATCGTAAAAGGGGGAAAAGAGCTTTAGAGCAACATTCTGCTGGATATGACCATCTAATATACCTTAACACGATAGGTTAAGGAAAATACTAGATATAGAAACAATGAGGAACCATTGAAACTAGACTTAATATTAACTTCTGAACCAGATATTGTGAACAAAATGGAGAACACCAATTGGAAAGAGACCATATACTAATAGAGTTTGAATTAAAAGAACAAAACCTTGTAAGAATGAATGAAAAACATCGAAAAGGAAGATTAATGTACAACAAAATGGATTTTGTGAAACTTAGAAAAATTTTCCAAAACACAAACTGGGATAAATTCTCAAAAGAGGAAACAAAGGCAGAAGTCAAATGGAACATATTCAAAGAAAAGTACAAGGAAGGAATTGATAAATATGTACCAAAGAAGCAAAAAGAGATTTATATAAAGTGTTGGTATAACAAAAGGTGCAGTGAGGCTAAAGACAGAAAAGACAAAGCCTGGAAAAGATGGAAAAGAGAGAAAAAAAAAATCCAAATGGCAAATATATATAAAACTTAGGAATGAATATATGCAGGAAAGAAAAAAGAAACTATGAAAATAATATTATAGACAAATGTAAGGATCAACCTAAACTCTTTTACAGATATGTAAATGATGAATTAAAAGACAAACACGAAATTGTAAAACTGCATGGAGATAAAGAATATATAGATGACACAGAAATGGCAGAAGTTATGATCAGACATTTCAGGACTGTCTTCACAATTGAGAGCTCACAAATTTGGGAAGATGGACAATGAGAAAGATCCCCAAAAATGAAAGAATAAAGGTAATACAGAAAGAAATAAGAGACCAAATAAAAAATGTAGATGTTAGGAAATCGCATGGACCGGATTGAAATGCAAATTAGATACTGAAAGAGTGTATAGACGAACTGATGCACAAATTATACAAGATAATAGACTTTTCACTCAAAGAAGGAAAGGTACCACAAGATTGGAAAGATGCAAACATAGCACCAATATATAAAGGAGGAAACAAAGATCCTACAACCTTCTGACTGGTATCCCTTACAAGCACAGTAGCAAAAATATGCGAAAGAGTTATCAGAAACAAATGGATCAAACACTTGGAAGAAAATAAAATATTAAACCCTAAACAATTTGGCTTTAGATGTGGAAGATCATGTGCCTTAAACTTAATATGCTTTTACTCCAGATAAATTGAGATAATACAAGAAAGATATGGCAGGGCAGATTGCACATTTTTGGACTTGTAGAAGGCTTTTGACAAAGTACCTCATAAAAAAATTAATATGAAAATTTTAAATAATAGGAATGCAAGTTAAGCTACTGAAATAGATGAAGGATTTCTTAAGTGGTAGAAAAATGAGAGTGGTACTTAGAGACAAAAATTTAGACTGGGAAGATGTGATAAGTGGTGTCCTGCAAGGCTATTAGCTCCTTTAATGTTCACCACATATATAATTGATATGGATGAGGGAGTGAAGTGTTACATGAACTTCTTTTCTGACAATGCCAAATTACTCAAGAGAGTAAGCACAGAAGAAAATTGCAGATCGCTACAAGAAGACCTGGACAAAATATGGGAATGGAGTCAGAGGTGTGAAATGAACTTAAACATTAAGAAATGTAGTATAATGGAATTTGGAAAAAGCAAAAATAGAATGTCGGGTCAGTATAAAATTGGTAACAAGGAAGTCAAAAAAGTTGACTCAGAAAGGGACCACGTAGGGATTGTCTCAAGTGACTTGACACCTGATAAACATGTCACTAAATTAGTTGGGGAGATTTTTAACTTGTTAAGATCAATGAAAGTGGCCTTTGACTACATGGATGGAGAAATGGTAAAGAAAAAAGTGGTTGGACTGATAAGACCTAAATTAGAGTATGCTGCAACTCTGGCACCTAGCAAAAAAAAAAAAAAAAAAAAAAAAAAATAGAATGCCAAGAGCAGCAACATAAAATGGCACCTACTCTCTCAAATTTGACATACAAACAAAGATTGGATAAATTACATCTATCAACACTGGAACAGAGAAGAGAAAGAGGTGAATTGTTCACCATTTACAGAATTATGAAAGGGATGGAAATTCTTGATAGAGACGACTTATTAAAATGGGACAGAAGAGAAACAAGAGGACATGAGAAGAAGCTAAAGAAGGACAGTTACAGAAGAGATTTGAAAAAGAATAGCTTCCCACATAGAGTGATTGATGTCTGGAACAAACTAAACAGAGAAACAGTGAGTGCCAAAACTACCGGTATACAAGATTTTAAGAATAAACTGGATGCGGAGAGATACGAAAGCAGGTCACTACAAAGGACTACAAAAGCGGAGCATACCGACAGGAGACCTTTTGATCCATATCTAGGTCAGATGCAAAAAAAATTCATAATAATAAAATAATAAATAAAAACTATAACAATGTAAATAAATAAAATACATAAGACAGACAAATGATAACAAAACAAAAACAAATAATATAAGATAAATTATAATCATTACAGCATCTTACTTAGGTATTTATCTAAATGATTCTTAAAGCTTTGAACTGAACTACATTGCACTACCTGTGCAGGAAGTTTATTCCATTCATTAACTACACGGCTGGCAAAGTTGTTTCTACCCACTTCCAAATTGAATCTATTTCCGGACAGTTTGAGACCATTGTTTCTTGTCTGATTCTCATTCAATGTGAAAATTTGGTCACTTTTGATGTTGTCAATTCCCTTTAAAATCTTAAAGACCTGTATCAAGTCACCTCCGAGTCTACGCTTTTTTAGGGAAAACAGATTCATGTGTTTTAGTCAATTTTTGTATGATTTATTTTTTATATTTGGAATCAGTTTTGTGGATTGCCGTTGTACTTTTTCCAGTCTGTCAATGTCTTTAATGAGATTCGGTGACCATACGGAAACAGCATATTCCATATGTGGATGAACTAACGATTTATATAGCTTGTTAATGAGTGATGGACTTTTGAAATCAAAAGATCGTGCAATCAGTCCCAGAATCTTATTTGCTTTCTCAGAGGCTGAAATACACTGCTTGGATGATTTGAGGTCGTTACTGATAATTATGCCGAGATCTTTTTCACTATCCATAGCTCTTGTCCTGTAAAATACAACTAGGTAAATATATAAAGAAAATTCAACAAACTATAGACTGGTATCCCTTACAAGCACAATTGCAAAAATATGCGAAAGAGTTATTAAAGATAAATGGACTAAACATTTGGAAGAGAACATACTAAACCCCAACCAATCTGGATTTAGAAGTGGAAGATCATGTATTACAAACTTAATATGCTTTTACTCAAGATTTGTAGAAATAATACAAGAGATGGTTGGGCAGACTGTGCCTTCTTGGACTTACAAAAGGCTTTTGACAAAGTACCACACAGAAAGCTACTAAGAAAGATTGAAACAATAGGTGGAATACAGGGAAAATGATTGGAATGGATGAAAGACTTCTTGAATGGAAGAAAAATGAGAGTGGTACTTAGAGAAAAGAACTCAGATTGGGTAAATATGATAAGTGGAATCCCCCAATGCTCCATATTGGCTTCGATAATGTTTGCTGTTTATATAAACAACATGGATGGATGAAGGCATCGAACGTTATATAAACTTCTTTGCAGATGATGCGAAACTATTGAAGAGAGTAATTACTGAAGAAGATTGCAAATCTTTCAAAAAGACCTGGACAAAGTCTGGAAATGGAGTATAAATAACGAAGTGAATTTCAACATTAAGAAATGTAGTATACTGGAATCTGGAAAAAGTAAAATAGAATATCCAGGCAATACAAAATTGGTACAAAGGGAGTTACAAAAGTAAACTCAGAAAGGGACCTTGGAGTAATTATCTCAAACGACATGACACCAGACTAACATGTAAACAAAAAAATTGGAGAAACTTACAATTTAACAAGATCAATGAAAGTGGTTTTTGACTACATGGACGAGGAAATGGTAAAGAAAATACTAGTTACACTGGTAAGACCAAAATTAGAATATGCAGCATCAGTATGGACACCTAGTACAAAAAAAAACATAAACTAGAAAGAATTCAAAGAGCAATGACAAAGATGGCACCAACACTTAGCAAGTTGACATAATAACAAAGATTGTAGAAACTAAACTTATCAACTCTGGAACAAAGAAGAGAAAGAGGCGATTTGATAACCATGTACAGATTTATGAAAGGGATGGAAATCCTTGATAGGGATGACCTACTTAAATGGGACAGAAGAAATACAAGAGGACACAAGAAAAAAATTAAGAAAGACAGTTACAGAAGAGATTTGAAAAAGAACAGCTTTTCAAAAGAGTATTAGATACATGGAACAAATTGAAAGAGAAAACAGTGAGTGCTAAAACTATACATGGTTTTAAGAAAATCCAACTAGGTAAATACACAGACGTACATATATATATATGTATATAATATATTTCATTTTGGGTGTATATATGAATGAGTCCGTTTTGAAGCATTGTATATTGAGGTATTATTGTACTGTTATTTATCTATATATTCCTTTATCTTTATTTTAATTTTTTAATTTTTGGGTGACATGTATGATATTCCTTTGATATATATGTAATTTATTGATTGCATGGTATTTTATATATTTTCTTCTTATATATTGTGACATTTTTTGTTTAACCATTGCATTTGTATTTGTATAATGGATGCCAGGTTTCTATAAAAATTAAGACCAATCTTGTTTGCACGTGAAATTATTTGATCTGAGCAGGGTAACAGGCAAGACGTCCAGGAAGGTAACAGGTTGACGTCCAGAATTTTAAAAGATTCTTATCACTTTTTATAAAGTATGAACCTCATTCCTGAGTAGCATCAGTGTAAGGTGTTTGATTACATGTAAATATTTTTACAGATCTTGAAAGAATTTTTTTTTTCTAATCCTGTCAAATTGATGAAGTGTGTATTTAAATGTGAATTTCCCAAACATGATATTATGAAGGTCAGCAAGATTGTTAATCTCCATCGTGTTAGGGAATTGTCATTTGTATTGGAAGCCATTATTAGCTAAAGTTTATATGATTATACTGTTTAGTATCTGCAGCTTTAATGGCTTCATCTAAACTTTGTAAAGGCTTTTGAAATGGAGTTTGCACATTTTTTATGGCACAGGTTATGGAAATCATTTCCTTGCCAAATAATTTGACATGTCTTTGGAGTTGGATTTTTGTCTTGTATACTGTGCAGGATTAGTCTATGTAATGTAACATTGGATTTTATTTTATTGTGGCTTAGTCTGAATTGTTCTCTTTCATATTCAGAATATATGCAGTATTTTAGGTATGCAAAGGATTTATTATGCATTAATTTACAGTGTTACTTATAATTTTAAACATATAAGAAAGGCTTGCTAATCTTTTCTCAGTATCTCAGAGAATATTTAGAAAGTTCATTGAATCACATACGATACACTTTTTAGATAGTATGTTGTTAATGTTCATATTTAGTTATGTGAAGCAAACTGATAATAGCAAGATGTATATTTTCTATTTTGAGTTAAAGAGAAACATAGGCTTTTGTCCAAGGAAAGGAGAAGACAAGAGATACACAGATGACACAAAATTATAATTAGGTGTAGGCTTCACTGTGCTTAAATGTATACTATTGTATGCACTGCTGTGCAAATTCTAGAGTATACTTTGTGTGCACAGTCTTGTATTCTGTGTCATCTGGGAAATGATTCTCCATTTCACAATACTATAAGGTTTTATAATTACTTTTTAACTTATTTTCTCATGTATTTCCAGTTTAAATATAATGATTTTATTTTGGGTATATAAATTGGAAACACCACCACTCTAACAGGTTAAAGTGGGTGATTGCAGGAACTGTATTGAACAGTAGATATGGTGAGCTGAAACATTTAAGTCTTCATTTAATGACTGTTGGGTTTACAGAATCTGAAACATTTAATCCACTCTTCATATACAAACTGCTATAAAGGGTTTGCATCAAATAATCATTGATAAAAAGTTAAATATGTACTACATTTTGTTAACCAAATATTGTAATTGGCTTTTTATTCAGCTGCTATGGTAGTATGAGTAGCAACTTTGTCCCACAAAAGCTGCTATTATCATTGGAATGGATGGTATTGTGTAGTACATTCCATTTTGAGAAATAATGAAAGATTTTTTCTCAAATAATACAAATGAGCTCTAGTTGGTTTTCCAGAACTTTGTATAATGTGTGAAGGGTTTGTATTGGGTAGGAAACAGTCTTTATAATTACACCATGCATGATATAATTAGCAGTTAAATGTGCCAGGTTTAGTAAGGAACTTGGAGAATTTATGGGAATGAGCTGGTGAAGATCATTCAAATTTATATAATAAAAAGAATTCTCTTTCATTTTTATTTTATTTTATTGTTTTTTTCTACATATATTCTCCTGGAAAGAAGGTTACCAAACCATCTAACACTTATAGGTTTTCAGTCCCCTAAAACCAAAAGTAAAGAAGGAATGGACTAATTTTTTGGGAGATAAAAACAAGTGTATGATGTATGTAAAGGTGAAAATAGGTGATACGAACTACGGTAGGTGATTGTGGGTATATGTGCACCTGGAATAGTCTTGAAGATGATGTAGTACAAGCTGGAACCATACATAAATGGGAAATCAGGTATGATAATTGAAGAATAAAAGAAAGGACCCCACAAGCATAACTCCCTTCTTGTATGTTACATTTGGTAAATACATTTCAGGATCAGTAGAGGGCAGGGGTTAGGCTCTTTGTCATTGGTGAAGGAAAGTATAAAATATGGTTTATAAAAAAAAAAAAAATGGAAGGTGGAGTGATGATGGCAATGAAAAGAAACATCAAAATAGTCCTCAATCTGGAACCATACATGAATGTGAAATCAGGTATGATAATTGAAGAATAAGAGGCAGGACCCCACAAGCATAACTCCTTGTATATACAATTGGTAAATATATTTCAGGCTTTATAAAGGGCAGGGGTTAGGCTCTCCCTCATTGGTGAAGGAAAGTATAACATGGAGGATGGAGAGAGGGAGAATGGGGGTGGAATGATGATTGCAGTGAAAATAAGTATCAAAATAGAAAAACTAGAAACAGGAGAAGGAATGTCTGAGGCTTGTGAAAAAAGACATCACAGTAGCATACAACCTTCCCAAAAACAAGATCATGGAATGAAGCATGGTACAGAGAATTGATAAACACAGCTGGCCAACTGGAAAGAATCATGGAAAAAAGTGAGAATATAACTCAAACGGATGAGTTTGATCGTAGATAGGTAAATTGGGAGGAATGGGAGACAGATGAAAGGAAGGAGTCCTGTTATTGAATATAGCAAATAATGTTATGGCCCAATGGGTGCCAAGAAGATATAGATGTGAATGTACACATGCTAGACTGGGTTTGATCCTAATCAAAGAAACTTTAGGTGATTGGATTGAAACCCTGAAAATCCTGGTGTTTGATAGGCAAGGAGGCTTTTTTAATATATTTAGTGATTTTTGAGAGGAATATCATTGTAATAGCATTGGAAGATCTCAATGCTAGAGTAGGGGATAAACCAATAGTTGGAGTGGCAGGGAAAATTTGGGGTGTCAAGTAAAAATTATAGTGGAGAGTTGAATGGTGGAGATGTGTTTAGAAAGAGAATTGATGATAGGTAATGCATTGTTTAAGAAGAAAATCAAGCAAGTATACGTGGAGAAATGTGGTGGATGGAAAAGTGGTTGATAAAGCATTGATATATTTTGTAGTGGTATCCAAAGAAAGGATAGGAAGAGTTCTGGATATCTATGTTCCTAGAAGAGAGAGTCGGGGAATGTCAGATAATTTTTTGATAGAAGGGATACTGAGGAGGATAGGTGGAGGAAGAGGAAAAGAGTGGAAGGCAGAAAGATGCTTAGAGTAAACAATATCAGTGAGAAGGAAAAGGTGGAGGAATAGTAGAAGTTGAGAGAAGTGTGTGAGTTGGTGAAGGATAGTGTAGAGGTGGGAGTAGAAGAGGAATGGGTGTGTTTCAAGGAGGAAGTGACAAGATGTACAGAAATTGTTTATTGAACAAGGAAGATGGGAGGGAATAGAAGGATGGTTAGTAAGTGGTGTGATAATGAAGTGAAGAAAGTAGTAGAGGAGAAGATGTGAGCATATAAGGATTGGTTATTTACCTTGACTTTAGCAAAGCATTCGACAAGGTGCCACACCAGAGACTACTAAATAAAATCAAAGCCCATGGCATAGGAGGAAAAGTGTTAGAATGAATTAGAGCTTGGATTAGTAACAGAAAACAGTGGGTCACCATAAATGGAGAAAAATCTAGGTGGGGCAATGTTACTAGTGGGGTCCCACAGGGCTCGGTTTTGGATCTCTTGTTCATTATGTACATAAGCAACTTAGACGATGGGATAAATAATTATGTTAGTAAGTTTGCGGATGACACTAAAATAGGATGCCTAATTAGGTCGGGAGATGAAGCAGAGATTCTGCTGGATGGTCTTGACAAATTGTTCACATGGTTGGTGAAATGGCAAATGAACTTCAATATCTCTTAAGTGTAGTGTGTTAGATGTAGGGCTACACAACCCTGAAAATAGATACAGCTTAGATAACATGCTTTTAGAGAAAACTGAGTGCGAGAGAGACTTGGGAGTTCTAGTGAGTCAGAACCTTAAAATCAGGAAACAGTGCATTAGTGCCAGGAATAAAGCTAACAGAGCATTAGTTTTCATTGCTAGGATAGTAACAAATAAAAGTGCAGAGGTAATTATCAAACACTAGCGATAGACCCATCCTTGACTATGCGGTACAGTTTTGGTCTCTGTCCTACAGAATGTACATCAATTCACTAGAGTCAGTACAGAGAAGAATGACCAAAATGATACATAGACTCAGAAATTTGCCTTACGAAGAGAGGCTTAGGCACCTTAACTTACACTCTCTGGAAAGATGCAGAGTGCGGGGTGATCTAATAGAGATGTTCAAGTGGATCAAAGGCTTTAACAAGGGTGATGCAAACAAGGTTATCATATTAAAACAACAGGGCAGGACTCGCAGTAATGGTTTTAAACCTGGGACAAATTTAGATTTAAGAAGGAAATAGGCAAGAATTGGTTTACTAATAGGGTGGTTGACAAATGGAATAGACTTAGTAACCATGTAGTAAGGGCTGAAACTATCAGTTGTTTCAAGAAACGTTTAGACAACTTTATGGATGAGGATGACAGGTGGTGATGGATACAGACCTGCCTAGTGTAGGCCTTATGGTCTCTTGCAGTCTCCTTCATTCCTATGTTCTTATGTTGCAAAGTAGGATTTTGGAAGTATGTGAGAGGTACAAGGAAATGAGAGGAAAAGCATAAAAAAAAAAAAAAGGCAAAGTGGAGATATGTAAAAAGGGGTAGGAGTATGAAAAAAAAAAAAAAAAAAAAATACATATACGAATGTTTTTTTCCCTTTACACTCCACTCCCATCCACCACCCCTCCCTCTTATCTTGGCTCCTGGATGATGGGTCATCCCTGTATCCCACCCACTGCCCTGGGTCAGAAGCAATGTAGCAAGACACAGCACATCCACAGCAAGGCTGATTCATTTAATTGGTGACCCCCTATCAATGCCCTCATGCAGAAAAATAGAAGACAGAAATCCCTTCGGGCTGTGTCAAAATATCATTCACACATACCCCCCATCCCCCATCCACTCCCATGCATCACAGCATCATCCATACACAACCATTCTCCACTCATCTCTATCTTCTGTCTTTCCTCAACAGACATCCCCCTCTTTCCCAATGCCCCTTTTACCCCATTCATTCATCTCATCCTAGGTCGCCCCCTCATGTTCACTCCTTCCACCTCTGCCTTCCACATCTCTTTTACTAATCTTTTTCCATTCCTTCCTTCTATGTGTCCAAACCATCCCAATAGTTTTTCATCAACCTTATCTCCCAACTCACCCTATCCAGCCTAGTAACCCCTACCATACTTTTCAGGCATTTCATCTCAAAGACAAACTCTTCCTCTCTTTATGTTCCATGTTTCTGCCCCATACAGTGCTGTCGGTACAATCACTCCATACGATTTCTTAACATCCATTCCCAAATGTCTATTTCTCATTACACTTTTTAATCCCCCAAGGCATTTACTTGCTTCTCTTAATCTACATTCTAACTCCATTTCCACTCCTCCCTTTCCTGCCACATTTGCACCCAAGTATCTAAAACGCTTCACTTCCTTCAGTCTCTCCCTTAATACTCACTTCCAATTTGCCACTGTATTCTCCCCTTGTACATCTCATCACCCTAGTGTTCAACTCTTGCACCACCCCATCCATGTATAAATTGAAACAGCCAAGGGAACATAACACATCCTTGGTAAAGTCCCACCTTTACTTCAAACCACTATCTCCATTTCTAATTCTAATACAGGCTCTACTACTCTGGTAAAAACTCTTGACTGGTCTTAACAGCTTTCCTTTTGTCCCATATATCTGCAATACCTCCCACAGTGCCTTCCTGTCTATCCTGTCATAAACCTTTTCCAAATCCATAAAGGCCCAAAAAAACATCCTTACCTTTTCCTGAAGCTTTCTCATACATCTCCCTTACCACAAAATTCTGATCCATGCAACCCCTACCTGTCCAAAACCCACACTGTTCCTCACCAATTACTCCCTCTGTTCCTCTCCTAGTCCTCTCAAAACCTTCCCATAAGCCTTCCCAACTATACTAAAAAAACTGACCCCTCTGGAACTACTACACTTACATTTGTCCCCATTTCCCATGTAAAGTGGAACTATACAGGCACTCCTACAGTCCTCCAGCACTCCAGCCTCTTTAAAATAGATATTAAACCTCACCAACTAGTCCACTATCACTGTACCTCCTTTTTTAGATACCCCGCATGACACCCATCCAACCCAGGTGTCTTACCTTCTCTCATCATTTTACTAACTGCTTTCACCTCATCTTTTCTTCTCCATTTACCTCATTCATCACTGTCATTTTCTTAGCGCTTCCTACTGCAACTACCTTTCCTTCCCTATCCTCCTTCACATTTAGCAACTCCCTAAAATACTCTGCCCATCTTCCTCTTACTGCTGCCTCTTCCCTTGTCATCTCTCCATCTGCACCTTTTACCTTTTGCTTCTCTACTTGATTTGTCTTTTCTTCCTTTCTCAGTTTCCTTCCAAAACATCTTTTTATTACTTTCAAAATTTTCTGTCACTCTTGCCCCATTTTACATCTGCTTTCCTCTTTGTCTCCTGTATGTTATGCTTTTACCTCTCTTTTCTTTGTTTGTACCTCTCATATTATTCTCTCATTCTATTGTGTAACCAATCTATGAATGCTTGTTTCTTCTCTTTTGCAACCTTCTTTGCTCCATCATCCCACCACTCGCTACCCTTGCTTCTGTTTTCTCCCATCCTTCTTGTTCCACACACCATCTTTGCACACCTTGTGACTCCCTCATTGAAACATCCCTATTCTTACTTCACTCCTAGTTCTACTCTAGCCTTCACTCCCTCCCACTCCTTTCTCAGCTTCTTGTACTCCTTTTCTTTCTCATTTAAGCAGTTTACTCTAAGCACCTCCCTACCTTCTGTCCTTTTCCTCTTTCTCCATCTATCCTCCACTCTCAACTTACCTTCCACCAAAAAATAATCTGATATTCCCCCACTCTCTCCCCTTAGAACATGTACATCCAAATCTCTTCCTACTCTTCTGATTACCACTATATAGTCCTTTAACCTCTTCCATACGGTGCCGCCTACGTAGGTGGCATGAGGAGCAAGTGGATACGCAAGGCTACCATATCGGCATCTTGGTTATATTTATTGTAGTTGTCCCTGCGTAACTGATATAGTCTTTAAACTGGCTTCATCACATTTTCTATGGTTATCAAAATTCACGGGTGAAAGAGAGAACAATCAATATAAGCGGTGACTATTTTTTATGATGCGAGTATTATGACACAGCATCGTATGTCTGGCAGCTAATGCTGCCCGCGAGATTTTGGCCCGGAGTGAAGTGGTTAAAGACCTATCTACCACCTTTCCATCCACCACCCACTCCCATGTGTATTTTACCTAGCTGTATTATACAGGAAGAGAGCTATGCTCATAGTGATCCATCTTTGTATCTTTCACCATTTAGTTTGTTCTTAAATTCTTGTATAGTTTTTGCACATACTGTTGCCTCATTGAATTTGTTCTAGATATCTACCATTCTGTGTGAGAAACTATTCTTTTTCAGATCTCTTCTATAACTATCCTTTTTGAGTTTGTTTTCATGTCATTGTTTTTCTTTTATCTCACTTTAATAAATCTTCTCTGTTGAGGACTTCCATCCCTTTCATATTTCTGTAAATGCCCAGTAGATCTCCTCTTTTTCTTCTTTGTTCCAGGGTTGGTAGTTCCAGTTTGGACAATCTTTGTTCATATGTCAATTTAGAGAGTGTTGGTACCATCTTTGTCATTGTTCTTTCTAATTTCTTTATATTCTTTTTTGTACTGGGTGTCCATAATGTCACAAATTAGTTCAATCTTGGCCTGAACAGGTATGGATAAAAAGAGAAATGAATAAAGAGGACAGAGAGGATGAGAAAGCATAAAGACTAGAAGCTAAGGAAAAAAAAACGAGAAAAGAACAGAGAAAAAGAGAAATTCTATTGGAGAGTAGTGAATATGAAAGTGAGGAAATGGTTCATAGCAGAGAAAAACGGAAGGGAAACAGAAAACACAATGGAAGTAGTAGAAAATAATTAAAAGTGTCTCATACAAATATAGATGGCTTAATAACAGGCTTGAACAAACTGAATGATTACCTGAAGGAAAAAGAACCGGACATAATGGGAATTGTAGAGACAAAATTGAAAGGTCCACTACCACCCAACAATGTAGGACATGGTGCATATAATTATTGGATTAGAAACAGAGAGGTAAAACAAGGGGGTGGAGTTATGTTCCTGACTAAGAAGGATATAAATGTGAGGAATGGCACATATGGAGAGAATAGTGTAGAGATGATTACGATGGAAGTGGAGGACAAGGATAGGAAGAGCAGGAAGATTGTAGTAAATTATGTGCCTCCTAAAATGGCTTCGTGGGAAGAGAGAGAACACAAAAATATGTTAGAAGACACCAGGATATCACTAAGATAATGGAAGATGGAGGACGAATAATTATAATGGGTGGCTTTAATTGTAAAGAAATCTGCTGGGAAGAGATGACAGTGAAGGGTGGAGATGACCTATGGGGAAATGTACTACTTGATATGATTATAGAACATACAATGACGCAATGGATACAAGAGAATACCAGGTATAGAAATGAGGAAGAACCATCGAGACTGGACCTAATAATCACATCAGAAACCGAAATAGTGGACAAGATCGAATATAAAGCACCAATAAGTAAAAGTGACCACATATTGGTTGAACTGGAACTAAATGAGGAAAAATACATGAAAAAAAACGAACAATATAGAAAGGGAAGATTGATATATGAAAAAACAAACTTTGACAAAATGAAAGAATTCTCTCAAAAAGCTGACTGGGAAAGAATACACAAGGAGGAAACAATAGAAGAGAAATGGAGTATTTTGACAAAAAATTATAAACAAGGAGTGGAAAAGTATGTGCCAAGACAAAAGGAAGAAAAAAGATATGTTAAGTGCTGGTACAACAAAAGATGTAGGGAGTTAAAAGACAAAAGGGATAAAGCTTGGATAAAATTGGTAATAGACAAAAACCCTGAAAAATGGAAAATATGTACTAGTTATAGAAATGAATATGTACAAGTGCGCAGAGAAAGATAAGATACGAAAAAGATGTCATAGAAAAATGTAAAGATTAAACAAAACTATTTTAAAGATTTGTAAACAACAAACTGATAACACTACAGAAATCCAATCCATTCGAATCCACACAGGCAACAAATCAACACTGACAATAGTTAACATGTACATTCCCCCCCAATCATCCCCCACAGTTCCAAACACCTTCAGACCTCAATTTAGCCAACTAGCCTCAATCCCCAACCTGATCATGGGTGGTGACTTCAACGCCAAGTCGTCTGCCTGGTACGTCGACAACCCTGACACAGACAGAGGGCTTGATATACACTCAGTTTGACTCATTGACTATCATGAACAACACACATAATCATACACATATCCCACACCAAGCCCTCTACAGTACACTCCCTCCTCTCCTGATATCACCTTCTGCTCCCCCTGCCTAACCCCAACAACATCATGGAGAGTGGTCAGAACCAAGGGTTCTGACCACCTTCCAATCATCACCACCAAAACAAGATGCACCCCAGTTGGCCACAGACACACATACACCAATTACAAGAGAGCTAACTGGGAAGCTTTTACTGAAGAGACAGAACAGCATTTTGAAACACTTAACAGTACACCAATCACAAACATAAACAATGCTGTGCACACTTTTAATACAATCATACAAAACGCAGACAAGAGATACATCCCTAGAGACAACAGAAAATCACACAACCCCAACTACACACCAGAAATCCAAGGCCTCATCAGACAACGAGACACACTTAAACACAATACCCCCACACCTATCCCACAAAACATAGCAGACCAAATACAAACACTAAACACTGTGATTGCCAATAAAATACACGAACAAAAAACACAAAATTGGCAAAACTTTATCAATACAATTGATCACAAAACAAACACCAGCAAATTGTACAAAACACTCAACAGCATTACACTATCCAACAGTAACACAACACGCTCTCACGCAGCAATAATCACAACAGACAATTTACCCTCAAACAGACAACAAGCAAACACACTCATAAATCATTTTGCACAGACAAGCCATCTCACTTCTCACCCTGACGACCGACGCACTATTCGACGTAAGAAAGATTTTCCCACAGACTCAGACTATACACCCTTCATAGACAGTCAGACAAAACACATAATACATAATCTCAAGCACTCATCCGCCTGTGGCCCTGATAACCATGTACTTTAATGCTCGTAGTATTAGGAACAAATTTCAAGAAATACAGGCGTATGTCAAAAGCGAAAATCTCGATATGATAGGAATAACTGAGACATGGTTAAATGGTACAGAGTTCGAAGCTGAATTTAATATTACGGGATTTAAACACTTTCATCAGGATAAGAACCACAAGAAAGGTGGGGGTGTTCTATTGTACGTTAAAAACAATGTTCATGTTTGTGTTTTAGAGAAAGTGAAACAGGATGCATATGATAGTTTGTGGGTTGAGTTAACCCAAACAAATGGACAAAAAATGAATATAGGTGTAATATATAGGCCAAAGACATTATCATTAGCAGACGACAAACTGTTATTTCAAGAACTGTCTAGTTTCTGCAACCGGGATTTATTGATAATGGGTGATTTCAATTTTACTGACATTGATTGGATGACCCTTGAACATGGCCATATAGGTAGTCGCTTGATTGATTTTCTTGGTGACAATTACTTAATTCAGCATGTAAAAGAGCCCACAAGATATGGAAACTTACTCGATCTTTTGATCACTAGCCGCGAAAGCATGGTAACTGATGTAGAAGTCGGTGAATCTGTTGCAAATAGCGATCACAACTTAGTCAGATTCAAACTCCTAAACAATTTTAGAATAGATACTTGTGCTTCTAAAATACCCGATTTCAGTAAAGCTCAGTTCATAGGACTACGTCAGGAGCTTCAGCTTACAGATTGGGAGGCAAAATTAAACGAAACGCCTGTAGATCAGATGTGGGAAATATTTCAAAATATGCTCACTAAGATGATTCAAACTTACATTCCTTTTAAGGACAGACGTCCCCCAAATCAGGCTCGCCCAAAGTGGCTCGACAAAGAAACTGAAAAAAGTATTGCTAAAAAGAGACAGGCTTATAAGAAATATAAGTGCTCGGGTGCATCTAATGACTTTGAAAGTTATGTATCAATACAGAGAGATTTAAAAAAGACAATAAGAAAAAGAAAACGACAATACGAAATGAACATCGCTGATAAATCCAAAGAGAATCCCAAAGAATTCTATAGTTACATTAGAGATAAAAAGGTTGTTAGGAATCACATTGGTCCACTATTATCTGCTGACGGTCAACTTGAATATTCAAATGAAGGAATGTGTAATATCTTAAACAATTATTTTAGCTCGGTATTCGTAAATGAAACACCTCAAAGTGAATTCCAAACTGAAACCTGTGAAAAGTCTAGGGTAAACTTACTCACTTCGGTAAATATAACAAAAGAAAAAATTAAAAGGTGTATAGACAAACTCAAAGTTAATAAAACACCAGGGCCTGATGGTTGGCATCCAAGAATCTTAAAGGAAATGAAAAATGAGATTGTTGTTCCATTAGAAATTATTTTCAAGAAATCCATCATATCCGGAGGTGTCCCAAGAGAATGGAAGCTAGCTAACGTTACTCCCATATTCAAAAAAGGTGACAAAAAGAAACCAAATAACTATAGACCTATAAGTTTGACTTCAATCGTAGGAAAAATAATGGAAACTATTATCAGAGATGCTATCGAACATCATTTAGAAAGTAACCGTTTGATAAATGATAGCCAGCATGGTTTCAGACGGAAACGTTCTTGCGTGACTCAAATCAAATCAGCCATCCTGAGTCCACTGCTGAACAAAGGCCTCCTTCATAGCATTCCATGATTCACACGACCGTGCCACCCTCTGCCACGTCACTCCCGCAAACCTCTCGATCTCGTCTCTCCACCTTCTGTCTGGTCTCCCTCTTCCACGCTTCCTATCTCGCTGCGTCCATTCAGTAACACACTTGCTCCATCGCTCATCAGTTGTTCGCACCAACTTACCTGCCCAATTCCACTTCCTCTCTTTTACTGCTTCCACAATATCTTTCACTCTAGTCTGCTCTCTCACCCAACTTGCTCTCTTTCGGTCTCTCAGTGTTATTCCCATCATTGATCTCTCCATTCTCCTCTGTGCAGTCCTTAGCTTTGTTTCCATCGCCCTCGTCAGCTTCCAAGTCTCACATCCGTAGATTATTGCTGGTAGAATGCATTGGTTTTAAACTTTACGTTTCAAACATAAAGGTAGAGAGCCTCTCAGGATTTTACTATACTTACCAAACATTTTCCAACCAATTGTGATGCGTCTTTTTATCTCATTATCATGATCTTTCGTCACCTTCACCATCTGACCTAAATAATTATACTCTTCAACTTCCTCAAGACTCTCATCATCAATTACAATCTCTTTACTAGCGTGACTAACTTACTCGAATTCTACAACACAGTTATCTCGAACTATGACAAAAGAAACAATATAGATTTAATATATATAGACTTTGCAAAAGCTTTTGATACCGTCCCACACGAAAGACTACTTACTAAATTAGCTTTGCATGGAATAAGTGGTAGCCTATTAGGTTGGACTAGAAATTGGTTGAATGGTCGAAAACAGAGAGTTGTTTTAAATGGAAAAACTTCTGGATGGAAAAGTGTTGCAAGTGGAGTTCCTCAGGGTTCCGTTCTTGGGCCACTTCTATTCATAGTATATATAAATGATATAGACCTTGGACTAAAATCTACTGTTTCCAAATTTGCTGATGATACAAAACTGTGCGGAGTGGCAAATGATCACTCAAACCAATTAGATATTCAAGAAGATTTAGATAAATTACAGCAATGGTCTGAAAAGTGGCTAATGAAATTTAACAAGTAAATGCAAGGTAATGCACATAGGTAAAAATAACTAAGTACGATTACAAGTTATTTGGAAATTCGTTAACAAAAGTGGATAGTGAAAAAAATCTCGGCGTAATTATCAGTAACGACCTCAAATCACCCAAGCAGTGTATTTCAGCCTCTGAGAAAGCAAATAAGATTCTGGGATTGATTGCGCGATCTTTTGATTTCAAAAGTCCATCACTCATTAACAAGCTATATAAATCGTTAGTTCGTCCACATTTGGAATATGCTGTTTCCGTATGGTCACCGAATCTCATTAAAGACATTGACAGACTGGAAAAAGTACAACGGCGAGCCACAAAATTGATTCCAAATATCAAAAATAAATCATACGAAAATTGACTAAAACACATGAATCTGTTTTCCCTAAAAAAGCGTAGACTCAGAGGTGACTTGATACAGGTCTTTAAGATTTTAAAGGGAATTGACATCAAAAGTGACCAAATTTTCAAATTGAATGAGAATCAGACAAGAAACAATGGTCTCAAAGTGTCCGGAAATAGATTCAATTTGGAAGTAGGTAGAAACAACTTTGCCAACCGTGTAGTTAATGAATGGAATAAACTTCCTGCACAGGTAGATAAATACCTAAGTACGATGCTGTAATGATTATAATTTATCTTATATTATTTGTTTTTGTTTTGTTATAATTTGTCTGTTTGATTTTCATTTATTATTAGTTATATGTCTATTATTATTTACTATTTACCTGTTTGTTTATTATTTTAACTATACCTATGCATTTATTTATGTATTTTATTTGTTATTTACATTATTATAGTTTTTATTTATTTTTAATATGATTTTTTCTTTTGCATCCGACCTAGATATGGATCAAAAGGTCTCCTGTCGGCATGCTCCGCCTTTGTAATCCTTTGTAATCCTTTGTAACATCCACCTAAAACACATTGGACCACAAGGTACACACACACTCACAAACATTGCAAACTACAGCTATTCACACAACACTATACCTGACATCTGGAAGCATGGTAAAATAATCACCATTCCAAAACCGAACAAAGACCCAACAATCCCAACATCGCACCACCCAATCACACTTCTCTGCACCCCCTTTAAAGTCATTGAACGCCTAATACTTAAACTTGTCACACCACATATTCCCCTTGCTGACTCACAACACGGTTTTAGGCCACTACACTCCACAAACACTCTTCTGATAAACCTCACACAAAGAATTTTAGATGGCATCAATTCAGATAGGCCCCACCACAGAACACTTCTTATAACATTAGACATTAGTAAAGCTTTTGATGCTATCCCCCGCCACAACCTAACAAATAAAATATATAACACAGACATGCACAATAACACCAAAAGATGGCTGGCCAATTATCTGGCAGGTAGGAATGCTTACGTGTCATATAATGGCCAATCATCGCACATCAGAAATATTAAGAATGGAGTACCACAGGGCTCTGTTCTATCCCCCACGCTATTTAATCTATACATGCATGACTTACCCACACCAGACAACTCAGAAATACAAATCTCTTCCTACGCAGACGACATAACAATCACATGCACACATCGTAACACAGACAAAGCTGCAGAAATAATCCAGCCATACCTTGATACACTCAACACATGGTTCATCACAAACAGACTCAAAATAACTCCAACCAAATCTACAGCAACACTTTTCACCAACTGGACAAAAGAACACAAATACATACCTCATCTCTACATCAACAACACTAATACCACACACAAACACACCGAAAATTCTTGGTGTAACATACGATACATCCATGTCTTTCAAACAACACATCACAAACATAAAAAACAAATGCACACCTAGACTTAACGCACTTAAGTCAAAGTCAATCACTGGAACAACATTTGGACAAAACAAAGAAACTAATACAACAATATACAAACAATGCATACGCTCAGTGATGAATTATGCGAGTCCTGCATGGGCTCCTAATCTCAGTGAGACACACCACAACACCCTTCAAATCATACAAAACAAAGCCCTAAAAACAATTACAGGCTGCACAAATACAACACAGACCATTTACACCATGAAACAAAAGTCCTCAAAGTCAAGGACCACCTCGACATGAGAGGCACACAAACACTTGCTGCAGCCACCACAAACACATCACACCCGCTACACTACATAGCAGAACACCCACACACACCAAGAAACATTAAAACACCCAAAGACCTGTATCACACACAGATACTCTCTTCTCTTCCTCCACAACCACCAAATACCAGCCTCCGGAAACATATTAATAATCATATCACTCACCGCTCCATTAACACACTGAAAGACAACACACTGCTGCATGCCAGACCCCCTGCTGCATGCCAGACCCCCTGATATCCACCCTTCTGAATCCTCTCTCCCACGAAAGGACAGAGTCCACCTGGCCAGACTGCGGTGCGGCCACCACCCAGCACTTCTAAGCTACCAGAAGAGGCTAGATGACCGCATTGTGAACAGCTGCCCAGGATGTAACACTTCACCCCATACCATACAACGCATAATGGAAGACTGCATTATACACAATCATGCACGCAAACAACACAACATACACTCTATGAAGGATTTGTGGGAAAACCCAGTTTCGGCTGTGACATTCCTTGGGGAGACGGGACTGCTCGGACAGACAGTCTAGGGAACGACAACAACAACAACAACAAACTGAAAATCAAACAAGAATTAGAGAAACTAAGACAAGGAGTCGAATACACAGAGGAAATAGAAATGGCAGAAATTATGAATAAGCATTTTAAATCGGTGTTTACAAGGGAGAACATACAGCCTAGAGATATTGAATGGGAGAGAGAGTTCCCCCTATGAAAGAGATAGAAGTATCAAGAAATGAAATAATAAAACACTTGAGTAATCTCGATGTCAGAAAATTGCATGGACCAGATGAAATGGTAAACTGGATTTTGAAAGAATGCAGAAATGAACTAACAGACAAAGTACATAGCCTAATAAACTGTTCATTGAAATAGGGAAAGGTTCCAGAAGATTGAAAAAGAGCAAATATAGTACCTATATATAAAGGGGGAAACAAGGAAGACCTTACTAACAATAGATTGGTCTCTCTTACAAGTACAATAGCTAAAATCTGTGAAAGAATTATCAAAACTAGATGGGTAAAGCATTTGGAAAAAAACAATGTACTAAAGCCAAGACAATTTGGATTTAGACAAGGATGATCATGCGTCACAAACTTAATGTGTTTCTATTCAAGGCTAATAGATGTAATACAAAAAAGAGATATAGTGACACAACAGACGAAAGAACAAACTAAGGACACATTTATTAAAGTGATGAGAGAAAAGAAGAATATAGTAAGAGACTTAGCAGACAAAAAGAAATGTATAATGATATTAGGGATGGAAGAGAAGCATAATCCAAATAGGACCACAAGAGTAAAAGAGAAGGAGAACAAACTAAGGACACAGTTATTAAAGTGATGAGAGAAAAGGAGAATATAGTAAGATACTTTGCGGACAAAAAGAAATGTACGGTATAATTATATTAGGGATGGAAGGGAAGGATAATCCAAATAGGACCACAAGAGTAAAAGAGGAGAAGGAAAAGGTAAACAAGATATTAGTAGTTCAAGAGGATGGACAAGAAACGGAAAGAAATTGAAGAAATATATAGACTAGGGAAATACAATACAGATAAGACCAGACCAATTAAGATCAAATTCAGGTCACAAATGACGGCAGAGAATATCTTAGCAAAAACAGGGAAACTAGCAGACAGTGAGCAATATAAACAGGTATGGATAAAAAGAGAAATTAATAAATAGGAAAGAGGGGATAAGAAAAAAAAATTCTAGAAGCTAAGAAAAAAAAAAAAACGGTCAGAAAAAGATAAATTCTATTGGAGACTAGTGGATATGAAAGTGAGGAAATGGTTCATAGCAGAGAAAAATGGAAAGGAAACAGAAAACACGATGGAAGCAGCAGAAAAATAAAAGAGTCTTACACAAACATAGATGGCTTAATAACAGACTTGAATGAACTGAATGATTACCTGAAGGAAAAAGAACCAGACATAATGGGAATTGTAGAGACAAAATTGAAAGGTCCACTACTACCCAACAGTGTAGGACATGGCGCATATAATTATTGGATTAGAAACAGAGAGGTAAAACAAGGGTGGAGTTATGTTCCTGACTAAGAAGGATATAAATGTGAGGAATGGCACATATGGAAAGAATAGAAATGATAATGATGGAAGTGGAGGGCAGGGATGGGGAGAGCAGGAAGTTTGAAGTAAATTATGTGCCTCCTAAAAGGGGTTCGTAGGAAGTGAGAAAACACAAAAATATATTAAAAGACACAAGGATAACACTAAATAAGATAATGGAAGATCGAGGAATAATAGTTATATTGGGTGACTTTAATCATAAAGAAATCTGCTGGGAATAGATGACAGTGAAGTGTGGAGATGACATATGATGTAATGTACTACTTGATATGATTAAAGAATATACAATGATGCAATGGATACAAGAGAATACTAGGTATAGAAATGAGGAAGAACCATCGAGACTGGACCTAATAATCATATCAAAACCCAAAATAGTGGGCAAGATTGAACATAAGATGCCAATAAGTAAAAATGACCACATATTGGTTGAGCTGGAACTAAATGAGGAAAAATACATGGAAAAAAACGAACAATATAGAAAGGGAAGACTGATGTATGGATTTTTTTTTTTTTTTTTTTTTTTTTTTTTTTAATAAAATAGGAAATTCTTTCAAAAAGCAGACTGGGAAAGGATACACAAGGAGGAAACAACAGTAGAAGAGAAATTTAATATTTTGACAAAAAATTATAAAGGAGTGGAAAAGTATGTTCCAAGACAAAAACAAGAAAAAAGATATGTGAACTGTTGGTACAACAAAATATGTAGGGAGTTAAAAGACAAAATGGATAAAACTTGGATAAAATGGAAAGAAGACAAAAACCCTGAAAAATGAGCAAAACATATACTGGTTATAGAAATGAATATGTACAAGTGTCCAGAGCAGAAAAGAGAAAATACAAAAAAGATGTTATAGAAAAATGTAAAGATCAAACAAAACTATTTTACATATTTGTAAACAACAAAGTGAAAAACAAAAGAGAATTAGAGAAACTACGACAAGGAGTTGAATACACAGAGGAAATAGAAATGGCAGAAATCATGAATAAGCATTTTAAATCGGTGTTTACGAGGGAGAACATACAGCCTAGAGATATCGAATGGGAGGAGAAAGTCCCCCCTATGAAAGAAATAGAAGTATCAAGGAATGAAATAATGAATCGCTTGAGTAATCTCGATGTCAGAAAATTGCATGGACCACATGAAATGGCAAACTGGATTTTGAAAGAATGCAGGAATGAACTAACAGACAAAATACATAGTCTAATAAACAGTTCATTGAAAGAAGGAAAAGTTCCAGAAGAATGGAAAAGAGCAAATATAGTACCAATATATAAGGGGGAAACAAGGAAGGCCCTACTAACTATAGACTGGACCAGATGAAATGGCAAACTGGATTTTGAGAGAATGCAGGAATGAACTAACAGACAAAATACATAGTCTAATAAACAGTTCATTGAAAGAAGGAAAAGTTCCAGAAGATTGGAAAAGAGCAAATACAGTACCAATATATAAAGGGGGAAACAAGGAAGGCCCTACTAACTATAGACTGGTGTCTCTTACAAGTACGATAGCTAAATTTTATGAAAGAATTATCAAAATTAGTTGGGTAAGGGATTTGGAAAAAACAACGTACTAAATCCAAGGCAATTTGGATTTAGACAAGAACGATCATGTGTCACAAACTTAATTTGTTTCTATTCAAGGCTAATAGATGTAATACAAAAAAGAGATGGATGGGCTGATTGTGCATTTCTAGACCTGAAAAAAGCTATTGATAAGGTGCCACATAAAAAATTGCTATAGAAACTGGAAACTGCTGGAGGAATACAGAGCAAACTGCTGAAGTGGACTGAAGACCTCTTGCATGAAAGAAAAATGAGAGTGGTGATAAGAGACAAACACTCTAATTGGGATGAAGTCATTAGTGGAGTTCCACAAGGAACAGTTCTGGCCCCAATAATGTTTGCTATATATATATTAATGATATGGATAAAGGAATTGAAAGTTATATGAGCCTCTTTGCGGACAATAGAAAATTGTTAAAAAAAAAAAAGTAAACACTGTAGAAGATAGTGAGTCGCTACAGAGTGATCTCAATAAAGTATGGGAAGGGAGTAGGAAGTGGGAGATGGAATTCAATATCAAGAAGTGTAGTATAATGGAATTTGGAAGAAGCAAAAAAAGAATAGTGGGATCATATAAATTGGGAGAGGAAGAAATTTAAAAAGGAGAAAATGAGGACCTGGGAGTTATTATTATGAATAATATGTCCCCTGAGAAACATGGAAACAAATTTTTTTGGAGAAACTTATAATTTAATAAGAACAATCAAAGTAGCATTTACATACCTGGACTAAGAAATGGTGAAAAAAATACTGGTCACTTTGATAAGGCCAAGATTGGAGTATGCAGCGACAACGTGGTCACCAAGTACAAAAAAATGTATAACAAAACTTGTAAGAATAGAAAGAGCAATTACGAAATTGGCACCAACACTCTCAGAACTATCATATGAGAGACTAGGAAAACTTGAGCTACAGACATTAGAGCAAAGAAGAGAGGAGACTTGATAACTATAGAATCATGAAAGGCATAGAAGCTATTGATAGAGATGGTCTAATAAAATGGGATAGTAGAGATACAAGAGGACATGGAAAGAAAATCAAGAAAGACAGTTATAGAAGAGACCTAAAAAAGAACAGCTTTCCCCACAGGGTAATAGACGTTTGGAAGAAGTTAGACGAGAATGTGGTGTGTGCAAAAATGATACACAAATTTAAAAACAGTCTAGATAAAATGAGATATGAAGACGGGACACCATAAGCATAGCTCCCCTTCCCATGAAATACAAGTAGGTAAATACAACTAGGTAATTACATATCTTTACCTTTACCTCTTTACCAGACTCCTGTTAGGCGTCGCCGCCTGTCAGTATGAGAGATTGCCAACTTCCCCTGTCGTCGAAGATCTGGTTTTGATGTAAATCGGTCTCTCTTGAGTTTCTCGAGCAATCCCCCTGGGGCTAGGGGGTATAATATAGAATATAGCCCCCGCCACGTCAGCTGCGTGTCGTAAGAGGCGACTAATGCCGATCTCCGATCGGGGCTCTTGTTTCCCCGCACAGGGCTTCCTCTTAGACTTCATTTTCCACCCTTCTCTTCCGCTTGCTGTCTCCTCCCTCCGACCTAATTTTCAGCCGCCCGTCTCAGTAGCGGCAAAGAAAGCCCTATGGCGATGGCTAGTGACGATGGGGGCAGGAGAAGGTGATCTCTGGAAGCCTCTAGTCACGAACTACACATAGGCGGTGTGGGCAAGATAAATCGCTCTCGTATTGGGACTGAGGCAACAGCACGGTTCGGTAGCTACCCACATGACTGAGCAGCCCTACTCAGGATCCACTATGCTCACCCCACATGGGGAGGGGGCTAGAAAAGGTGCCCCAAACATAGTTTGCCTCATAACCACCTGACTGGGGAACCGCCCCCAGTAAGGTCACCCTCACTGCGGTCAAGACAAACCCTTAAGAGAAAACTCTCCTAACGCTGACGACCTATGCATGACCAAGGATATGAGCAAGGCCTCTACTGGTTCTAGAGATGAAAGTCTACAGTCTTTCATCACACTGGAACCCTATTCCGCTAAACCACAGCGGAAAAATAAAAATAAAGAAAAGTCTTTCCCTCCTCTAACTAATCCACGAGGACAATTGGAAGTTTTGCCTGGGATTTTTTAGTCCCATTATAATAAATATTTAACTTTATCCATGCCCAATGACAACCCCATTGACTCTTTAGACGTTTTTGATGTCCATAGAGAAATTATTCAATGTATTGGCAGGGAACCCAAAATCATCCCCCAGAGTAGTGGATCACTTCTGATAGAGGTTAACTCTCCAGAAGAGCTCAAAATTGCAGAACATTGGAAAAGTTGCTGGGCATGAGGCAGATTGTACCCCCCACAAGACACTCAACCAGTGTAGAGGAGTTGTCTACTCCAAGGAACTGCTGAGGTTTTCTGAAGAAAAGCTCTTAACAGAGTTGAAATCCCAGCACGTTTCAAGTGTTCGCCGGATGAAACGAAAAGAAAATGGCACTCTTGTAGACCAACCTCTAATAATCTTAACATTTGACCTGCTTAATCTTCCATCATCAATATCTGCTGCTTGGTATAAACTGAAGGTTAGACCATAAATACCTTCACCAAGAAGATGTTACCACTGCCAAATATTTGGTCATATATTCACCACATGTCGCAAGAAATTAGCAGGAACACCACCGATTTGTGTCAATTGCAGTGAAAGCGAACATGGAGAATGTACGAAAATATCGAAATGTTTTAATTGTCATGGAGAGCACTCTACTTCCTCTAGATCTTGTGAAAAGTATATACTAGAAAAACAAATCCTAAATATAAAGGTCAGAGAACATATTAGCTACTCTGAAGCAAGAAGAAAAGTGATTGATCCATTAAAACTTAATACTAAGACATACTCAGAAGCCCTTGGCAACAAATTACAGCGTACAGGCCACCTCACCAATAAAACACAACCTAATACGGATAAAATGGAGACCGATCAGTCACACCAGATAAAGTGCAAACAATCAACCAACCGATCAGTTGACCAACTAACTCACAATAAGCGAACACGGAGTTTAGACTCTTTGGATTGCCCAAGTGGCAAAATTCAGAATAGAGATTCAACAACAGCTGTATCCAAAATGCCATCTAACAACTCTTCCCATATTGGGGCCATGGTAGGCCCTACACCATCACCCAAGGGCCCAGATAGTGGCCATCTTCCCACCTCTGAGAGGGAAGTGGGAAACCTTTCCCTGAACCTAGGATCAACAGGAGATCCTTCTGTACCTATAGAGAAAGTAGTCCCTCCCCCTGTACCTGTAGGGCCACAGGGAAGTTCTACCACCTCTGGTAGACCTAAAGAAGGTCCTACTAAAATTAAACCTGGAATTCAATAATCTAAACCACAAAAACTTCCAATTAAAACAGAGGTCCATTCAATCCCACAATCTAAGACCCCCCCCCCTCCCCCGAGGCCCAGTACTTTGATGTAGTGGGGGGGCTTCCGTGTAGTAAGGACGGGCTGAGCTGTGCCAGCCAGGTGCAACCATACTGGAGAGGTCAGCCCCGAGCTACCAGACGAAAACTGAGCCAAAAGTCTTTTTGTTGACGACCCTAGCTTGGCATTGATTATGGACTGGAATACTCGTAGGATTTGTCGCCCTCATCCTATGACAGTTGTTTTAGGATGAGGTTTTTGGGGTAGTGAATGGATAGGGGGTCCCTCACCCTTTTTCTTTGTGAATTCCCCTATCCCTACCCTTCATATTTGCTACCCTACTCTCCTTTTCACCATCTTTCTCTAATACTTGTTAAGGAAGGTTCTGGTATCTTGGTGCCTCCCAAGCTACATGTCTGAACCCAGTCAAGTGGGGATGTATACCGCGAGGTCACTACTCCCTGCGAGGGCCGAAAGCCCACCGACTGGGGAATGCATGTTTGTGAGGTAGGTACTAGGCTGCAGACTTCCTTTCTCCCTATCCAGTACACATGCAGAGTGACTACGCCGGACCCATCCTAAATGGGACATAACAAAAGAGGACAAACCCCGGGTTGAGAAAGTCTCTAACTCACCTCCGAGGCCCTGCATGTGTAAATAGTCGTTTCTGGAACTTCCCGACTCTGCAGAGACTTTTCTTTTATTGCGTGCGGCATCAGGCAACTGCAGTATCTTCTTCCATGCACTGCTCTTTCTTTCTTAATATATGGTGTGGCCTCATAAATATACACGATCATGGCGGCTGTTGAAACTGAATGTTCTAAACCTCCACCACTACCTGATCCTCCTCCTAAACCCCCCGATCCCTCTCCTAATATTGCCAATCCTAAAGTTGACAATATTGACTCAACAAAAATAAAAACCCCAGTTGACGACTCCGGCTTGAAAAAGGACTTCGGTAAAATCAATCAATCAAATACTGCCCCTAATAGTCATAGAATCTTACATTTACAATATGTCTCTCTTGATAAGAGTTATACAGATTTATATGAAAAGTTCCGTAAATTTGAACAAATTAAAGAGATCAGAGTTAAACAAACTGACAACTTTAAAGCTTGGCTAGTGTGGATCTCATTTCTTTCTAATCAGGATGCAGCTGCTGCCTGCTTAGATTATAATAATTGTAATGAGAATGAATCTTCAGCCCAACTTGTTGGTAGAGTGCCACCTAACTTGGATATCTTTTATCCAGAAAAGCCGGTAGAGGAAAGGAAGGAAAGTGTGCAGAGACCTCCCAACCCAGCTAAGTGGCTCATTATCACTCTTGCAAAAGAACGTGCTAACTTGTTCGAGTTTAGAAGATTCTTGAAGAGTCACCTTGGCTCTGGTAATTTGAATAACTCCCAGGTATCACGATTTGGAAGAAATTCCTTCTTAATTCATGTGAAATCTTATGAACAAGCTGCCATGGTGCTTAACTTGAAACAGAAATCGGACATTAAGGAAGTTAAACCCCACTATACCTTTAGTTATGCCAAAGGGGTAATTTTTAATAGAGATCTGTATGACTTTGATGAAGAAGAAATTTTAGAAATGTGCCCAACTAATGTTTGGAAGGTTGCTAAAATCCCTCGTTCTTCTATGATTATCCTAAGTTTTTGTGGTGAAGATCTACCTCATTATGTAGAGATAGAAAAAGAGATTGTTTATGTGAATCAGTTTAAGCCCCGTCCCCTTCAGTGCTTTAACTGCTATGGTTTTGGCCATCCTTCCTGCAGATGTGCAAGGGACAAAGTGTGTTTGATATGTGCTCAGCCTGAACATGGGGATTGTTCCCGCCCAACAGTTTGTATAAATTGTAAAGAAGAGCATGATGCCAGAAATAAGAACTGTGTAATCTATAAGAAGGAACAGGAAATACTACTAAAAGCTCATGCAGAACATATAAGTGTAGGACATGCTAAAAGACTAAGTAATTCCAAAAGATACAGTGATGTTGTTAAAACAAATAGTAAAGTGGATCAGCCAATATAATTCTAAATGTCAATATGAATTCTTCTGTTAACACTGAACCCAAGCCTCAGTCTAAAAGTGTTACTATGAAACCTAATAGTCTTTCTTCTTCTCAAGTAGGAATTTCTAGTACCTCTGAAGCCTCCTGTGCGGAGGTTTCCTCACCCCTTGTTGAAGGGGTGTCCCCTGCCCCATCTGGAGGGGCACCTAAGGTTTCTATTGTAGAAACCTCACAGGCTTCTTCTAATGAAGCCTCCTCTCAGGCAATCTCTCTTCCAGACTTGGGGGACTCCCCAGTAGAGGGATTGCTGACTAGTGTGTCTCACTCGTTAGAGGTGCACAGAAACAATGAGGATCAAGGAAATACTGAACCCAAGCCTCAGCGTGAAAGAGTCACTACTAGACCTAATCGTTCTTCTCCACAAGTTGGAAATTGTAATACTCGCCAACCCTCCTCTGCGGAGGTTCTCCCATCCCCAGTTGAGGGAATGCCTCCTGCTCCATCTAGAGGGGCACCTAAAGTTCTCATTTCTGGGACCCCAAAGGGTTCCTCTAATAAAGCCTCCTCTCAATCAGTCAAACTTCCAAACTCGGGGGGCTCCCCAATAAATGGATCACGGACTGATGTGCCTCAGTTGAGGCACACAGAAGCGAAGCTATGGAGTCTGAAGCTGTGCGCAGTATTAGACTCCACAGTTCACCCTCATCTCCATCATCTTCCCCAAATCGTGATAAGCAATCTAAGAAAGAAACTAATAACCCGGACTCTACATCGTTGGTCGGACCATTGTCAGAGAGGAGGATGCCACCCGCGAAAGCAAAGAAATTAAAAAAGAACCCACCTTGTAAACCCTCTCTCTCCCAGACTTCTCTTACCAGACGTAGACCCAAAAAAGAAAAAGAAAACAGTATAATGTCCACAATTCAATGGAATATTCAAGGTTTTAATTCTCATCGAGAGGAGGTTGGAATTCTCTTTAAAGAACATGATGTGTCTGTTTTTTGTCTGCAAGAAACTATGCTTGGCAATTTATCCCCTAATGTTGGACTTAATTATAAATTTTACAGATCTCCTCCTATGATTGGGGGCCGTGCCCATGGAGGTACTGGTATCATTGTTAAGAAATGTGTAAACCACAGAAGTGTCCACCTACATTCGGTGTTGCAGGCTTGTGCAGTACAAATCTTTACCACTAAATGGATCACTTTATGTTCTTTGTATTTGGAACCTGAACTGTAAGATCGAATTCTAGACATATATAACCACCCCCGTCAGTTTGAGTTAAATGACCTACAATCTTTGGTTGACCAGCTCCCTGAGCCTTTTATTCTAATGGGTGACTTTAACGCCAAGCATCCTCTATGGGGTGAATCAAGGTGTGACCCCTGGGGCAATATAATTGAAGAATTTATGGATAATAATGATGTCATTTTGATGAATGACTGTTCCAAAACTAGGTTTGATGTCTTTCACAACTCAAGTTCTGCTATAGACCTAACTATTTGTTCATCAGCCTTAAGATTAGACTACAGTTGGTCAATCGATGAAGATTTACATGGTAGCGACCACTTGCCTATCCATATCAAATATTTAAAGAACACTCCCTCCTCTTGCTTACCTAAATGGAAGACAGGAGAGGCTAATTGGGAATTATTTAGGAGATCCACAGAGATTAATTATAAGACTATTGATTTTTGTAGTAACTCTGATGCATATGACTACCTGGTAGACATGATACTCTCTGGTGCTTTCTCTTCCATTCCTAGGACAGCTGGTAAACCTCAACGCCCAGTTGTCCCCTGGTGGAGCGATGAATGTGCTTTAAGCAGAAAGATTACAAGAACTTGCTATAAGAGATATCGGAGATACCCTTGTTTAGTCAACAAGATAACGTACAGAAGAGCTCGAGCAAAGCAGAAGAAAATCTTCAAGAAAGCAAGGAGGGAATCCTTCATTAAATATATTAGCGAATTGAAATATGACTCTTCCCCTACCTTAGTATGGAATAGGATTGGAAAATTACAAGGAAAGTTTACTCCATCTCCTTTACCCATTCTGAAGATAAATGACTCTTTTATATCAGATACAAGAGAAGTAGCAGAGGCTTTTGGAAGACATTATGCTGATATTTCAAGCCCACTACATTATTCAGATGATTTCAGAAGAATTAGAGCCAAGACCACGATTATTCCTCCTACCAATACGAACTCGGAGGCATATAATCTTCTCTTCACCTTGGAAGAAATGGATCATGCTTTATCTTTATCCTCCCCAACCTCTCCTGGAGAGGATGACATTCTTTATTCCATGGTTGGTCACTTATCCATATCGTCGAAGAAATTCCTTTTAAATGTGCTGAACAAATTTTGGTCTTGTGGATCTTCTCCTAAATCTTGGAAGACTTCAATCATCATAGGAATCTTAAAGGCAAGAAAAGACTCTCATGACCCACAAAGTTACAGACCTATTGCTCTCACTAGCTGCATTTGTAAGATCTATGAAAGAATGGTTAATACGCGTTTAATTTGGTTTTTGGAATCTAAAAATCTGCTATCTAACAGACAGTTTGGATTGAGAAGAAATAAGTGCACTCTGGATCCCTTACTTTTTATCACTCGTGAGATTCAGAATGCCTTCGCAATTGAGAACTCTAGCATTGGTGTGTTTTTTTTTACTTGAAAAATGCCTACGATACTACCTGACGGGGAGGCATTCTGAAGCAAGTTGCAGAGTGGGGTATCGGGGGTAATATGTTCAGTTGTTTAAAGGACTTCTTATCTGACCGTTATCTAAAAGTCAGAGTGGGCTCTTCTTTCTCTAGTGCATATCTTCAAGAGGAAGGGATTCCCCAAGGAAGTGTTCTGAGTCCTACACTCTTCAGCAATATTAATAGTCTATTAGAACAAGTTCCCACAGGAGTTCATGGATTGGCTTATGCTGATTACTTCGCTATTGTGTGCAGCAAATCGACAACATTAGAAACGGGCCAAAAGATTCAAGAGGTTATTAGCTTAGCAACAGCATGGGCTAGTAGCAGGGGCTTCAGATTCTCTGCTGAAAAAACCAAAGCCATAAGGTTTTCCAGACTAAGACGCAAGGAAGAAATACCAACACTATTCTTAGAGGGTGTCATATTACCGTATGAAGATCAAATAAAATACTTGGGTCTGGTTTTGGATAAAAGGTTGACATTCACAAATCACATAAACGAGGTTGTATACATTGTTAAACAGTGACTTAATATACTAAAGGTAGTGTCTCGTTTCAACTGGGGAGCAGATGGTGTTACTTTAATAAGGCTTTACCAAACATTGTGCCTTAGCAAAATTGATTACGGATGTCAAATTTATGGATCGGCATGTAAAAGTTCACTGAAGAAGCTTGATATAGTCCATAATATGGCTTTACGGATCTGTTCGGGAGCCTATAGAACATCTCCAGTGGATAGCTTGTATGTGGACGCAGGAATTCCTCCCCTGTATATTCGTAGGGAGGAATTAAGCCTTAGATATATATCTCGTGTCTTGACATCCAAACAGAATCCAAACTTAAAACGAATCCTGTAACCTCCCTTTCACTGAAAAGGAATATGATTCAGCTTTGAACTCCTGCAGTGATACTTCTCCAGGTCCTGGCGACATTACATATGCCATGTTGAAACATATATCTCCAGTAACTAAAGGTTTTATTCTTGCACTTCTTAATAGGATGTGGTTTGAACATTCGTTTCGCAGTGTTTGGGAAATGGGTATAATTTTACCTTTTCTTAAGCCTAATAAAGATGGTTCAATTCCATCAAATTACCGTCCTATTGCCCTCCCATGCTGCATGTGCAAAATTTTAGAAAAAATGATCAATGCACGACTAGTCTGGTATCTTGAACGAAACCACATTATATCTGATATTCAATATGGTTTCCGTCGCATGCACTCCACTGCTGATGCCTTACTTCGACTAGAATTTTCGATTTGTAAAGCCTTTGTCTCTAAGCAGCATCATATCAGTGTTTTCTTTGACTTAGAGAAAGCATATGATACCACATGGAAGCATGGTATTCTTAAGGCTGTACATGCTATTGGCATTTGAGGAGAAATGGCCTTTTTCATCAAGAACTTTTTAGCAAATTGTGTTTTTAGAGTAAGAGTTGGGAACATCATATCTGAAATAAGACAACAGGAAGAAGGTGTACCTCAGGGGTGTGTTCTCAGTGTCACTCTTTTTAGTTTAGCTATAAATGGGGTGACATCTGTGATTCCTCCTGATATACTTGCTACCCTTTTTGTAGATGACCTCTCCATTTCTTTTAGAGCTAGTAACATGGCAATAGCTGAAAGAAAACTACAACTCTGCATCAATAAAATAGTTTCATGGGCCGATAATAATGGTTTTAAATTTTCACCCAGCAAAACTGTCGTCGTACATTTCTGCCGACTAAGAAGTCTGCATCCTGACCCTACTATTTGGTTAAAGGATGACCAGATTCCTTGTGTTGACGAAACCAGGTTTTTAGGACTTATTTTTGATAAGCACCTTTCTTGGGTACCCTACCTGAAAACCCTGAAGACACGATGTCTAGAGACAATGCAAATTTTAAAAGTTTTAGCACATACCTCATGGGGCGCTGACCGCAGAACAATTTTACGGTTACATCATTCCCTTATTTTATCGAAACTATCGTATGGATGCGAGTTTTACTCATCGACCACTTCATCCAGACTAAAAAGTTTAGATACGATACACCACAGTGGAGTTCGTTTGGCCACAGGTGCTTTCAAGTCTTCCCCAATACCAAGTTTATTAGTTGATGCAGGGGAAATGTCGTTAGATCTTATTCGCCAGACCTCATCTATTAGATACTGGCATAGATTGCAGAGGCTTCCCAACTCTCTCGCTTTTAGAACAGCTCAAGCAGATTTTAACAGCACTTGTTTTAACAATCACCCCAGACTTCCAAAGCCTTTTAGATACCGGATGAAAAGGATTTTAGAGGACATGAATCTTCCCAAGATTCCCATCCTCCCTTTTAAATATTCGGTTGTTCCCCCATGGAGACTGCCCACAGTATCTTTCTGTAAATATTTTAACGGTTGTAAGCGTGATTTCAAGGATTATGAACTACGCAATGCATTTTTAGAACATTCTTTTAGTCACCAACCCTCTGTGTTTGTTTTTACTGATGGCTCCAAAACTAGCGCTGGCGTTGGTTTTGGAATATTCTCAAACGATTTTAATCGTAAGGGTACCTTGCCTGATACAGCATCTAATTGCACTGCCGAACTGACGGGAATACTGTCCGTCGTGGAGATTATATCCTCCATGAAAAAGAGAGCCAAATGTTTTACAATTTTTAGTGACTCAAAGAGTGTCTTGCAGTCTCCAGAACAATTCGACTCAAGGCACCCAATAGTTTTAAAGATCTTAGAATGGCTTTTTTAATCGAGAGTCGAGGTAATGAAATAAACTTCTGCTGGGTTCCAGCACATGTCGGAGTACCAGGAAATGAACAGGCCGATAGATTGGCCAAGAAAGCCGCTCTCTCACCCTTACCTCGCTTGCGGCCTATACCTTATGAAGATTATATCCCTCTAATCAAAGCCGAGATCTCATCTCTTTGGCAGTTCCAATGGGATCTTGAGGCTGGTAACAAGATGAGAGAGATTACTGATTACTGGTCTTATACATTGCTGAACAGAAAACAGGAAGTAACCCTTTGCCGGTTGAGGATTGGTCACTCTAGAATCTAGATTATCCCATGGCTTTCTTATGGAGGGCAGTCCTCCTCCATTTTGTAATGATTGCCTTGTTCCTATGACCATTAGACACATTATGGTGGAATGCCCCAGTTATGATGAAGACAATATTTGTCAAAACACAGAGATGAAGGAGATCTGTCCCTTCGAAATGTTCTGGGATGTAACTGCAATATAAATTCTATTTTTGATTTAGTGCTATTGATCTTATCAATGATCTTTAGATTTCAATCTTTTTTTATTTTATTTATTTCTTAAGGTTTTTACCACTTCCTTTTCTTAATCATAAATACTACGGCGTCAATGACCATTGATATTGCGACGCTAGATAAATCCCAATTATTCAATTCAATTTCTTGAGCAATTGGTAGATCCAGTGGTGGCTTGCTAAGCCTATCCCACCTTGAGCCTGCTAATTAGTACCTCCCACAAGTCTATTGCTCCCCAAAAGGGTTACAGGTCCTCCAGCACCGGGTCCGAGCAGACTAATGGTTGGAACAAGCTGTCACACCTCTGCAAGGTTACACAGACTTTTGCGACAGTGGAGTGTTAGTCCCTGCCACTGTGACAGAGGTAAATATATATATATATATATATATATATATATATATATATATATATATATATATATATATATATATATATATATAATATATATATGAGAGGTCTCACTATATATGTATATAAATATATGTTTATATATATATATATATATATATGTATATATATATATATATATATATATATATATATATATATATGTATGTATTTACCTAATTGTATTTTACGGGAAGGGGAGCTATGCTCGTGGGGTCCCGTCTTCATATCTCATTTTATCTAAACTATTTTTAAATTCATGTATTGTTTTTGCACACACCATTTTCTCATCTAACTTGTTCCAACTGTCTATTACTCTGTGAGGAAAGCTTTTCTTTTTCAGATCTCTTCTATAGGTGTCTTTCTTGATTTTCTTTCCATGTCCTCTTGTATTTCTATCATCCCATTTCATTAGATTCTCTCTATCAATAATTTCTATGCCTTTCATGATTCTGTAAATAGCTATCAAATCTCCTCTCTTTGCTCTAGTGTCTATAGCTCAAGTTTTGCTAGTCTCTCTTCATATGATAGTTTTGAGAGTGTTGGTGCCAATTTTGTAATTGCTCTTTGTATTCTTTCAAGTGTTTTTATAATTTTTTTTGTACTTGGTGACCACATCATTGCTGCATATTCCAGTCTTGGTCTTATCAGAGTGATTAGAAATTTCTTCACCATTTCTTCATCCAGGCATGTAAATGCCACTTTGATTGTTCTTATTAAATTATAAGTTTCTCCAAAAATCTTATTTATATGTTCCTCAGGTGACATATTATTCATAACAATGACTCCCAGGTCCTTCTTATTTTCTACTTTTTTTATTCCTTCTTCCCCCAATTTATATGATCCTATTATTCTGTTTTTGCTTTTTCCAAATTCCATTATACTACACTTTTTAGTGTTGAACTCCATCTCCCACTTCCTACTCCATTCCCATACTTTATTTAGATCACTCTGTAGTGACTCACAATCTTCTTCCCTGTTCACTTTTTTAATAGTTTTGCATCATCTGCAAAGAAGCTCATATAACTTTCAATTTCTTCATCCATATCATTAATATATATAGCAAACATTATTGGGGCCAGAACTGTTCCTTGTGGAACACCACTTATTACGTCATCCCATTTTGAGTGTCTCTTATCACTACTCTCATTTTTCTTTCTTGCAAAAAGTCTTCCATCCATTTAAGCAGTTTCCCTGTATTCCTCCTTCAGTTTCTAATTTCTTAAGCAACTTCTTATGTGGTACTTCATCAAAAGCTTTTTTTAGGTCTAGAAATGCACAATCAGCCCATCCATCTCTTTCTTGTATTATATCTATTAGCCTTGAATAGAAACATATTAAATTGGTGACGCATGATCGTCCTTGTCTGAATCCAAATTGCCTTGGATTTAGCACATTGTTTTTTTCCAAATACTTTACCCATCTACTTTTGACAATTCTTTCACAAATTTTTGCTATTGTACTTGTTAGAGAGACTGGTCTATAGTTGGTAGGGTCTTCTTTATTTCCTCCTTTATATATAGGTACTATATTTGCTTTTTTCCAATCTTCTGGAACTTTTCCTTCTTTCAAGGAACTGTTTATTATGCTATGTATTTTGTCTGCCAGTTCATTTCTGCATTCTTTCAGTATCCAGTTTGCTATTTCATCTGGTCCATGCGATTTTCTGACATCAAGATTACTCAAGTGTTTCAATATTTCATTCTTTGTTACTTCTATTTCTTTCATAGGGGGGACTTTCTCTTTCCATTCGATCTCTTCCGGTTGTATGTTCTCCCTTGTAAACACTGATTTAAAATGCTTTTTCATAATTTCTGCCATTTCTATTTCCTCTGTGTATTCAACTCCTTGTCTTAATTTCTCCAAATCTTGTTTGTTTTTCAGTTTGTTGTTTACAAATCTGTAGAATAGTTTTGGTTGATCTTTACATTTTTCAATGACATCTTTTTCATATTTTCTCTTTTCCTCTCTGCACGTTTGTACATATTCGTTTCTATAACAAGTATATATTTTCCATTTTTCAGGTCTTTTGTTTTTCTTCAATTTGGTCCAAGCTTTATCTCTTTTGTCTTTTAACTCCCTACAACTTTTGTTGTACCAGCATTTTACATATTCTTTTTCTTGTTTTTGTCTTGGGACATACTTTTCCCACTTTTTTTTTTATATATATAATTTTTTGTCAAAATATTCCATTTCTCTTCCACTGTTGTTTCTTCTTTGTATATTTCTTCCCAGTTTTCTTTTTGAAAGAATTCTCTTATTTTATCAAAGTTTGTTTTTTCATACATCATTCTTCCTTTTCTATATTGTTCATTTCTTTTCATGTGTTTTTCCTCATTTAGTTCCAGTTCAATCAATGTGTGGTCACTTTTACTTATTGGTGTTTTATATTCAATCTTGTCCACTATTCTAGGTTCAGATGTGATTATTAGGTCTAGTCTCGATGGTTTTCCTTCACTTCTATACCTAGTGTTCTCCTGTACCCACTGTGTCATTATATGGTCAATAATCATCTCGAGTAGAACACTTCCCCATGAGTCGTCCCCACCCTTTACTGTTATCTCTTCCCAGCAGACTTCTTTGCAATTAAAGTCGCCCATCATAACTATTCTTCCTCCATCTTCCATTATCTTATTTAATGTTATCTTTGTGTCCTCTAACATACTTTTATGTGCACTCTCTTCCCACAAGGCTGTTTTTGGAGGGACATAATTTATCACAAACTTTCTGCTCTTCTTATCTCTGTCTTCCACTTCGATCATAATCATCTCTACAGTATTCTTTCCATATGTGACACACCTCACGTTTATATCCTTCTTAGTCAGGAACATAACTCCACCTCCTTGCTTTGTCTCTCTGTTTCTAATCCAATAATTATATGCGTCATGTCCTACACTGTTGGGTGGTAGTGGACCTTTTAATTTCGTTTCTACAATTCCCATTATGTCTGGTTCTTTTTCCTTCAGATAATCATTCAGCTCATTCAATCCTGTTATTAATCCATCTATATTTGTGTAAGACACTTTTAGTTTTCTGCCACTTCCATTGTGTTCTCTATTTCCCTTTTGTTTTTCTCTAGTATGTCGAATTTCCTTTCATATTCACTACTCTCCAATAGAATTTCTCTTTTTCTGACTCTGTTCTGTTCTCGTTTTTTTCCTTAGCTTCATGTCTTTTCCTTATTTCCTCCTATCTTTCCTCATTATTCATTTCTCTTTTTATCAATACCTTTTTATATTGTTCACTTGCTGCTAGTTTCCCTGTTTTTGCTAAGATATTCTCTGCCGTCGTTTGTGACCTGAATCTAATCTTAATTGGTGTGGTGTTATCTGTACTATACTTTCCGAGTCTAAACTTCTCTTCAATTTGTTTCATGATTTCAGGTTCATCTTCCTGAACTAATTCTAGTAATCTGCTTACTTTTTCATTTTCCTCATTGATTCATGTGGTTATATCTGGGTTATGTTTCTCTTCCATTCCTAATATAATTATACATTTCTTTTTATCTGCTAAGTCTCTTACTATATTCTCCTTCTGTCTCATCACTTTAATAACTGAGTCTTCAGTTTGTTCTTTCATTTGCTGTTTAATTATGTCAGTAAATGCAACTTGTTTTCTTGGATTGTCCTCCAACCCTTAGCTTCTTTAGCTATGGCCTCTTTGTTGTCTTTATTATTCCTCTTTAATTCTTCATTCTCTTTTACTTCTTTTAACTGTCTTTTTAATTCTTCTATTTCTTTAATTAAGTTTTTGTTCGCCTTTTCTAGTTCTTCCAATCTTTCAACCCTTTGCGCAATGTTTGACATTCTACCGAACCTATCTTCCTAATGTTCGGTCATTTGCTCTAGCCTTGCCAGTCGGGAGAGGTTGGTATCCGCCCTCCCCCCTCATTAAATCCATGGAAATTATTATCCTCACCTTCTATTGTGCTGCTCTTATCTATGTTTCTAATCTTTACATTTTTGTTAGTCCCTTCATCGTCACTAAATTGCTCTGGCCCGCGCTTGTTTACATGGCGTCTGCCTGCCTGGACCAAGTCCTCTCCTTCCTCATTTCCTTCCATTTCCCTCAGTAATCCCTCCCCTTCTCCTTTTTCCTCACTTTCCCACTACACCACGAGTAATCCCCTTCCCTACAAATACAATAGGTACTTCCTTTGCGTTGAGATCCACGAAAGTTTCACTTTTTCTTCAGGACGTCAATCCTCGCAGTCTGTCCGACGCAAGTGTGTGTGTGTGTGTATTTACCTAGTTGTATTTACCTAGTTGTATTTTATGGGAAGGGGAGCTATGCTCGTGGGGTCCCGTCTTCATATCTCATTTTATCTAAATTATTTTTAAATTCATGTATTGTTTTTGCACACACCACTTTCTCATCTAACTTGTTCCAACTGTTTATTACTCTGTGAGGAAAGCTGTTCTTTTTCAGGTCTCTTCTATAGCTGTCTTTTTTTATTTTCTTTCCGTGTCCTCTTGTATTTCTGTCATCCCATTTTATCAGATTCTCTCTGTCAGTAATTTCTATGCCTTTCATGATTCTGTAAATAGCTATCAAATCTCCTCTCTTCTTTGCTCTAGTGTCTGTAGTTCAAGTTTTTCTAGTCTCTCTTCATATGATAGTTTTGAGAGTGTTGGTGCCAGTTTTGTAATTGGTCTTTGTATTCTTTCAAGTTTTTTTTTTATACATTTTTTGTACTTGGTGACCATATCGTTGCTGCATATTCCAATCTTGGTCTTATCAGGGTGATTAGGATTTTCTTCACTATTTCTTCATCCAGGTATGTAAATGCAACTTTGTTCTTATTAAATTATAAGTTTCTCCAAAAATCTTATTTATATGTTTCTCAGGTGACGTTTTATTCATAACAATGACTCCCAGGTCCTTCTCATTTTCTACTTTTTTTATTCCTTCTTCTCCCAATTTATATGCTCCTGTTATTCTGTTTTTGCTTTTTCCAAATTCCATTATACTACACTTTTTTGTATTGAACTCCATCTCCCACTTCCTACTCCAGTCCTGTACTATATTTAGATCTCTCTGTAGTGATTCACAATCTTCTTCAGTTTTCACTCTTTTCAGTAGTTTTGCATCATCTGCAAAGAAGCTCATATAGCTTTCAATTCCATCATCCATTTCATTAATATATATAGCAAACATTATTGGGGCCAGAACTGTTCCCTGCGGAACACCGCTTATTACTTCATCCCATTTTGAGTGTTTGTCTCTTATCACTACTCTCATTTTTCTTTCTTGCAAAAAGTCTTCCATCCAATTTAGTAGTTTTCCCTGTATTCCTCCTTCAGTTTCTAATTTCTTAAGCAACTTCTTATGTGGTACTTTGTCAAAAGCTTTCTTTAGGTCTAGAAATGCACAGTCCGCCCATCCATCTCTTTCTTGTATTATATCTATTAGCCTTGAATAGAAACATATTAAATTGGTGACGCATGATCGTCCTTGTCTGAATCCAAATTGCCTTGGATTTAACACTTTGTTTTTTTTCTTCTAAATATTTTACCCATCTACTTTTGATAATTCTTTCACAAATTTTTGCTATTGTACTTGTTAGAGAGACTGGTCTATAGTTTGTAGGTTCTTTATTTCCTCCTTTATATATAGGTACTATATTTGCTTTTTTCCAATCTTCTGGAACTTTTCCTTCTTTCAAGGAACTGTTTAGTATGCTATGTATTTTGTCAGCTAGTTCATTCCTGCATTCTTTCAGTATCCAGTTTGCTATATCATCTGATCCATGCGATTTTCTGACATCAAGATTACTCAAGTGTGTTAATATTTCATTCTTTGTTACTTCTATTTCTTCCATAGGGGGGACTTTCTCTTTCCATTCGTTCTCTTCAGGTTGTATGTTCTCCCTTGTAAACACTGATTTAAAATGTTTGTTCATAATTTCCGCCATTTCCATTTCCTCAGTGTATTCAACTCCCTCTTGTCTTAATTTCTCCAATTCTTGTTTGTTTTTCAGTTTATTGTTTACAAATCTGTAGAATAGTTTTGGTTGATCTTTACACTTTTCTATGACATCTTTTTCATATTTTCTCTTTTCCTCTCTGCACGTTAGTACATATTCATTTCTATAACAGGTATATATTTTCCATTTTTCAGGTCTTCTGTCTTTTTTCCATCTGGTCCAGGCTTTGTCTCTTTTGTCTTTTAACTCCCTACAACTTTTGTTGTACCAGCATTTTACATATTCTTTTTCTTGTTTTTGTCTTGGGACATACTTTTCCACTCCTTTTTGTAAATTTTTGTCAAAATATTCCATTTCTCTTCCACTGTTGTTTCTTCTTTGTATATTACTTCCCAGTTTTCCTTTTGAAAGAATTCTCTTATTTTATCAAAGTTTGTTTTTTCATACATCATTCTTCCTTTTCTATATTGCTAATTTCTTTTCATATATTTTTCTTCATTAAGTTCCAGTTCAATCAATGTGTGGTCACTTTTACTTATTGGTGTTTTATATTCAATCTTGTCCACTATTCTAGGTTCAGATGTAATTATTAAGTCTAGTCTCGATGGCTCTTCTTTATTTCTATACCTGGTGTTCTCCTGTATCCATTGTGTCATTGTATGGTCAGTAACCATCTCAAGTAGAGCATTTCCCCATGAGCCGTCTCCACCCTTTACTGTCATTTCTTCCCAGCAGATTTCTTTGCAATTAAAGTCGCCCATTATAACTATTCTTCCTCCATCTTCCATTATTTTATTTAATGTTATCTTTGTGTCCTCTAACATACTTTTATGTTCACTCTCCTCCCATGAGGCTGTTTTCGGAGGGATCCACGAAACTTCAATTTTCTTCAGAACGTCTTCTATGCCGTCCGTTCGTTGAAGTGTGTGTGTGTGTGTGTATTTACCTAGTTGTATTTACCTAGTTGTATTTTACGGGAAGGGGAGCTATGCTCGTGGGGTACCGTCTTCATATCTCATTTTATCTAAACTATTTTTAAATTCATGTATTGTTTTTGCACACACCACTTTCTCATCTAACTTGTTCCAACTGTCTATTACTCTGTGAGGAAAGCTGTTCTTTTTCAAATCTCTTCTATAGCTGTCTTTTTTTATTTTCTTTCCGTGTCCTCTAGTATTTCTGTCATCCCATTTTATCAGATTCTCTCTGTCAGTAATTTCTATGCCTTTCATGATTCTGTAAATAGCTATCAAATCTCCTCTCTCTCTTCTTTGCTCTAGTGTCTGTAGTTCAAGTTTTTCTAGTCTCTCTTTATATGATAGTTTTGAGAGTGTTGGTGCCAATTTTGTAATTGCTCTTTGTATTCTTTCAAGTTTTTTTTTATACATTTTTTGTACTTGGTGACCATATCGTTGCTGCATATTCCAATCTTGGTCTTATCAGGGTGATTAGGATTTTCTTCACCATTTCTTCATCCAGGTATGTAAATGCAACTTTGATTGTTCTTATTAGATTATAAGTTTCTCCAAAAATCTTATTTATATGTTTCTCAGGTGACATATTATTCATAACAATGACTCCCAGGTCCTTCTCATTTTCTACTTTTTTTATTCCTTCTTCTCCCAATTTATATGCTCCTGTTATTCTGTTTTTGCTTTTTCCAAATTCCATTATACTACACTTTTTTGTATTGAACTCCATCTCCCACTTCCTACTCCATTCTTGTACTTTATTTAGATCTCTCTGTAGTGATTCACAATCTTCTTCAGTTTTCACTCTTTTCAGTAGTTTTGCATCATCTGCAAAGAAGCTTATATAGCTTTCTATTCCTTCATCCATATCATTAATATATATAGCAAACATTATTGGGGCCAGAACTGTTCCTTGTGGAACACCACTTATTACTTCATCCCATTTTGAGTGCTGGTTTCTTGTCACTACTCTCATTTTTCTTTCTTGCAAAAAGTCCTCCATCCAATTTAGTAGTTTGCCCTGTATTCCTCCTTCAGTTTCTAATTTCTTAAGCAACTTCTTATGTGGTACTTTGTCAAACGCTTTCTTTTGATCTAGAAATGCACAGTCCGCCCATCCATCTCTTTTTTGTATTATATCTATTAGCCGTGAATAGAAACATATTAATTTGGTGACGCATGATCGTCCTTGTCTGAATCCAAATTGCCTTCAGGTTGTATGTTCTCCCTTGTAAACACTGATTTAAAAGGTTTGTTCATAATTTCCGCCATTTCCATTTCCTCAGTGTATTCAACTCCCTCCTGTCTTAACCCATTTAACTCCGATGACAAGATGTCTTGTCATTTGGTCAAATAAAACAAAAAATCATAATAAAACAAAAAAATGTTTGATGATCAAACAGCACCAGAAAAATATGACGTCGTTAGTCCTTCTTGAGGAGGACTGACGACGTCATATTTTTCTGGTGCTGTTTGATCATCAAACATTTTGTTGTTTTATTATGATTTTTTGTTTTATTTGACCAAATGACAAGACATCTTGTCATCGGAGTTGAATGGGTTAATTTCTGCAAGTCATGTTTGTTTTTCAGTTTATTGTTTACAAATCTGTAGAATAGTTTTGGTTGATCTTTACACTTTTCTATGATATCTTTTTCATATTTTCTCTTTCCCTCTCTGCACATTTGTACATATTCATTTCTATAACAGGTATATATTTTCCATTTTTCAGGTCTTCTGTCTTTTTTCCATCTGGTCCAGGCTTTGTCTCTTTTGTCTTTTAACTCCCTACAGCTTTTGTTGTACCAGCATTTTACATATTCTTTTTCTTGTTTTTGTCTTGGGACATACTTTTCCATTCCTTTTTTGTAAATTTTTGTCAAAATATTCCATTTCTCTTCCACTGTTGTTTCTTCTTTGTATATTTCTTCCCAGTTTTCCTTTTGAAAGAATTCTCTTATCTTATCAAAGTTTGTTTTTTCATAAATCATTCTTCCTTTTCTGTATTGTTCATTTCTTTTCATATATTTTTCCTCATTAAGTTCCAGTTCAATCAATATGTGGTCACTTTTACTTATTGGTGTTTTATATTCAATTTTGTCCACTATTCTAGGTTCGGATGTAATTACTAGGTCTAGTCTCGATGGCTCTTCTTCATTTCTATACCTAGTGTTCTCCTGTATCCATTGTGTCATTGTATGGTCAGTAACCATCTCAAGTAGAGCGTTTCCCCATGAGCCGTCTCCACCCTTTACTGTCATTTCTTCCCAGCAGATTTCTTTGCAATTAAAGTCGCCCATCATGACTATTTTTCCTCCCTCTTCCATTATCTTGTTTAATGTTATCTTTGTGTCCTCTAACATACTTTTATGTTCACTCTCTTCCCATGAGGCTGTTTTCGGAGGCACATAATTTATCACAAACTTTCAGTTCTTCTTATCTCTGTCTTCTACTTCCATCATTATCATCTCTACTGTATTCTTTCCATATGTGACACACTTCACATTTATATCCTTCTTAGTCAGGAACATAACTCCACCCCCTTCCTTTTTCACTCTGTTTCTAATCCAATAATTATATGCATCATGTCCTACACTGTTGGGTGGTAGTGGACCTTTTAATTTTGTTTCTACAATTCCCATTATGTCTGGTTCTTTTTCTTTCAAATAATCATTCAGCTCATTCAATCCTGTTATTAATCCATCTATATTTGTGTAAGACACTCTTAGTTTTCTGCCACTTCCATTGTGTTCTCTGTTTCCCTTTTGTTTTTCTCTTGTATGTCGACTTTCTTTAGCTTCATATTCACTACTCTCCAATAGAATCTCTCTTTTTCTGACTCCGTTCTTATCTCGTTTTTTTCCTTTGCTTCAAGTCTTTTCTGCTTTTCTTC
>NC_134802.1:1873687-1913687 GCF_046742065.1 Oratosquilla oratoria
CTTGAACTATGTAATAATGTCTAACCATTTCAAGCCCAGAAACTATAAATTAGGTGGACAGCAGGGCAGTCATTCTCATTTTCAAGTCAGCCACAGCAACGACACTATGGGGAAGAAGAAGGAACTTAGTGAAGATCTTAGATTGTGGATTGTGGATGCCCACAAGCAAGGGAAAGGGTATAAAAAGATTTCTAAGCAATTTGAAGTGCCTGTGGCCATGGTGCAGAGCATCATAAAGAAGTTTAAGAACTTTAGTACAGTGAAAAACTTAATGGGCCGTGGACAAAAGGCAAAGATGTCTGTCTGAGATGGAAGAAAACTGGTTCGAAAAGTTGCTGTCAACCCTAAAATAAACAGCAAGGCTTTCCTGACCTGAAGAAGTCTGGGACGAACATTTCAAGGTCAACACTTAAGAGGACATTACACCGGGCCGGCCTTCGTGGATGCAGACCAAGGAAAACGCCACTCCTGACTGCCAAGCATAGAGCAGCTCGTCTAGCCTTTGCGAGGGCACATCTTGATAAGGATCCAAGCTTTTGGAAGTCGGTTCTTTGGTCAGATGAAACTAAGATGGAACTTTTCGGGCACAGGGATGATGCTTTGTTTGGAGGAAGAAGCATCAAGGGTTTAATCCCAAAAACACCTTCCCAACCGCCAAGCATGGTGGTGGGAACATTAATCTTTGGGGTTGTTTCTCTGCCAGAGGCCCAGGCAACATCGTTAAAGTCAATGGAATCATGAATAAGGAACAATATGTTGAAATTCTGGAGAAAAACGTCATGCATTCTGCAGAATCACTTGGCCTCGGGCAAAATTGGATGTACCAGCAGGACAATGATCCGAAACATACCGCAAAAATAGTGAAGAAATGGTTTCAGGACAATAATCTTAATGTTTTGGACTGGCCAAGTCAGAGCCCAGATTTGAACCCTATCGAGAATATTTGGGGAGATCTCAAGAAGAACGTCAGTGCTAGGAATCCTTCCAGCCTCAAAGAGCTTGAGGCAATTGCTAAGGAAGAATGGGCTAAAATTCCAGTGGAGACCTGCAAAAACCTATGTGTAAATTACTGAAGGCGCCTGGAAGCATTGATTCGAAAAAAGGCTATGCAATTGACTATTGACTGTGGGGTATGGATATTTTTGGACTGGCCTGTTTTTGTACAGTTGATAAATAAACAAAAGGTAGTCATGTAATACATGAAATAAATCTGCTGCAGATTTTTGTGACCATCTGTTTAACCAATCATAACTGAAATGAAATTCTGTTCTCTCTTTGTGAAATATTTGCAATTAATAAAGAAATATGTCAGGGTATGAATAATTTCAGCCTTAACTGTATATATGTATGTATTTACCTAGTTGTATTTTACGGGAAGGGAAGCTATGCTCGTGGTGTCCCTTCTTCATATCTCATTTTATCTAAACTATTTTTGAATTCATGTATTGTTTTTGCACACACCACTTTCTTATCTAACTTGTTCCAAATGTCTATTACTCTGTGAGGAAAGCTGTTCTTTTTCATATCTCTTCTAAAGGTGTCTTTCTTGATTTTCTTTCCGTGTCCTCTTGTATTTCTATCATCCCATTTTATTAGATCCTCTCTCAATAATTTCTATGCCTTTCATGATTCTGTAAATAGTTATCAAATCTCCTCTCTCTCTTCTTTGCTCTAGTGTCTGTAGCTCAAGTTTTGCTAGTCTCTCTTCATATGATAGTTTTGAGTGTGTTGGTGCCAATTTTGTAATTGCTCTTTGTATTCTTTCAAGTTTTTTATACATTTTTTTGTACTTGGTGACCACATCGTTGCTGCATATTCCAATCTTGGTCTTATCAAAGTGATTAGTATTTTCTTCACCATTTCTTCATCCAGGTATGTAAATGCAACTTTGATTGTTCTTATTAAATTATAAGTTTCTCCAAAAATCTTATTTATATGTTTCTCAGGTGACATATTATTTATAATAATGACTCCCAGGTCCTCATTTTCAACTATTTTTTATTCCTTTTTCACCCAATTTATATGATCCTATTATTCCTGTTTTGCTTTTTCAAATTCCATTTTACTACACTTTTTTGTATTGAACTCCATCTCCCACTTCCTACTCCATTCCCATACTTTATTGAGATCACTCTGTAGTGACTCACAATCTTCTTCCGTGTTTCTTTTTTCAACAGTTTTGCATCATCTGCAAAGAAGCTCATATAACTTTCAATTTCTTCATCCATATCATTAATATATATAGCAAACATTATTGGGGCCAGAACTGTTCCTTGTGGAACACCGCTTATTACTTCATCCCAATTTGAGTGTATCTTATCACTACTCTCATTTTTCTTTCTTGCAAAAATTCTTCCATCCATTTCAGCAATTTGCCCTGTATTCCTCCTTCAGTTTCTAATTTCTTAAGCAACTTCTTATGTGGTACTTTGTCAAAAGCTTTTTTTAGGTCTAGAAATGCACAATCAGCCCATCCATCTCTTTCTTGTATTATATCTATTAGCCTTGAATAGAAACATATTAAATTGGTGACGCATGATCGTCCTTGTCTGAATCCAAATTGCCTTGGATTTAGCACATTGTTTTTTTTCCAAATCCTTTACCCATCTACTTTTGACAATTCTTTCACAAATTTTTGCTATTGTACTTGTTAGAGAGACTGGTCTATAGTTGGTAGGGTCTTCTTTATTTCCTCCTTTATATATAGGTACTATATTTGCTTTTTTCCAATCTTCTGGAACTTTTCCTTCTTTCAAGGAACTGTTTATTATGCTATGTATTTTGTCTGCCAGTTCATTCCTGCATTCTTTCAAAATCCAGTTTGCTATTTCATCTGGTCCATGCGATTTTCTGACATCAAGATTACTCAAGTGTTTCAATATTTCATTCTTTGTTACTTCTATTTCTTTCATAGGGGGGACTTTCTCCATTCGATCTTTTCCGGTTGTATGTTCTCCCTTGTAAACACAGATTTAAAATGCTTTTTCATAATTTCTGCCATTTCTATTTCCTCTGTGTATTCAACTCCTCCTTGTCTTAATTTCTCTCAATCTTGTTTGTTTTTCAGTTTTTTGTTTACAAATCTGTAAAATAGTTTTGGTTGATCTTTACATTTTTCAATGACATCTTTTTCATATTTTCTCTTTATCTCTCTGCACACTTGTACATATTCATTTCTATAACAAGTATATATTTTCCATTTTTCAGGTCTTTTGTTTTTCTTCCAATTGGTCCAGGCTATATCTCCTTTGTCTTTTAACACTACAACTTTTGTTGTACCATCACTTTACATATTTTTCTTGTTTTTGTCTTGGGACATACTTTTCCACTCCTTTTTTATAAATTTTTGTCAAAATATTCCATTTCTCTTCCACTGTTGTTTCTTCTTTGTATACTCTTTCCCAGTTTTCTTTTTGAAAGAATTCTCTTATTTTATCAAATTTTGTTTTTCATACATCATTCTTCCTTTTCTATATTGTTCATTTCTTTTAAGGTATTTTTCTTCGTTTAGTTCCAGTTCAATCAATAGGTGGTCACTTTTACTTATTGGTGTCTTATATTCAACCTTTTCCACTATTTTAGGTTCAGATGTGATTATTAGGTCTAGTCTCGATGGTTCTTCATTTCTATACCTAGTGTTCTCTTGTATCCATTGTGTCATTGTATTGTCAATAATCATCTCGAGTAGAACATTTCCCCATGAGTCGTCCCCACCCTTTACTGTCATCTCTTCCCAGCAGACTTTGCAATTAAAGTCGCCCATCATAACTTTTCTTCCTCCATCTTCCATGATCTTATTTAATGTTATCCTTGTGTCTTCTAACATACTTTTATGTTCACTCTCTTCCCACGAGGCTGTTTTTGGAGGCACATAATTTATCACAAACTTTCTGCTCTTCTTATCTCTGTCTTCCACTTCGATCATAATCATCTCTACTGTATTCTTTCCATATGTGACACTCCTCACGTTTAAATCTTTCTTAGTTAGGAACATAACTCCACCCCCTTGTTTTGTCTCTCTGTTTCTAATCCAATAATTATATGCATCATGTCCTACACTGTTGGGTGGTAGTGGACCTTTTAATTTTGTCTCTACAATTCCCATTATGTCCGGTTCTTTCTCCTTCAAATAATCATTCAGTTCATTCAATCCTGTTATTAATCCATCTATATTTGTGTAAGACACTCTTAATGTTCTAATACTTCCATTGTATTTTCTGTTTCCCCATTGTTTTTCTCCGGTATGGCCCATCTCCTCACTTTCATATTCATTACTCTCCAATAGAATTTCTCTTTTTCTGACTCTGTTCTGTTCTCGTTTTTTTCTTTAGCTTCTTGTCTTTTCATTTTTTCCTCCTCTCTTTCCTCTCTATTCATTTCTCTTTTTATCCATACCTTTTTATATTGTTCACTGCTAGTTTCCCTGTTTTTGCTAAGATATTCTCTGCTGTTGTTTGTGACCTGAATCTAATCTTAATTGGTGTGGTGTTATCTGTACTATACTTTTCGAGTCCAAACTTCTCTTCAATTTGTTTCATGATTTCAGGTTCATCTTCCTGAACTAATTCTAGTAAACTGCTTACTTTTTCTTTTTCCTCTTTGATTCTTGTGGTTCTATTTAGGTTATATTTCTCTTCTATTCCTAATATAATTACACATTTCTTTTTATCTGCTAAGTCTCTTACTATATTCTCCTTCTGTCCCATTACTTTAATAACTGAGTCTTCAGTTTGTTCCTTCATTTACTGTTTAATTATGTCAGTAAATGCAACTTAACTGTTTTCTTAGATTTTTTTCCAATTCTGTACTTCTTTTGCTATGGCCTCTTAATTGTCTTTATTATTCCTCGTTAATTCCTCATTCTCGTCTTTTACTTCTTTTAAATGTCTTTTTAATTCTTTTATTTTTTTTTAGTTAAGTTTTTATTCACCTTCTCTAGTTCTTTCAATTTTTCAACTCTCTGCGCAATCTTTGCTATGTTACCGAACCTACTCTCCCAATGTTCGGTCATTTTTTTCAAGTTTTTCCTCTAGTCTTGCTAATCGGGGGAGGTTGGTACCCCCCCCCCTCATTAAATCCCTGGAAATTATTATCTTCACCTTCCATTGTGCTGCTCTTATCTATATTTCTAATCTTTACATTTTTGTTAATATCTTCTCCAAAATCCTCAGTCCTCTGCTTGTTTACAAGACGCTTGACCTCCTGGACCAAGTCCTCCCCTTCCTCATTTCCTTCCATTTCCCTCAGTAATCCCTCCCCTTCTCCTTTTTTCTCACCTTCCCACTACACCACGAGCTTTCCCCTTCCCTGTAAATACAATAAGGTACTTCCTTTGTGTTGAGATCCACGTAAATTTTGATTTTTCTTCGGGACTCCAATCTTCACCATCCATCCGACGAAAGTGTGTGTGTGTGTGTTAGATTGAAGACCAGAGCTAATTCTATATCCACTATCTTAGTGATTTTTTCAGTTTTCTGAATGGATTGTTTATAACTTGAAAGGAAATTAAATGCAAGGTTTACAAGATCCATGGTGTTATTTGAAGGAACATTACACAAATATGAAATACAAGTTTTCGGTTAACTTGTACATGTCATACCTAGGTAAGTAATAGTTAAAATGAACATACAGCTCATATTTTGAATATAAATCATGATGAGTATAAGGATCGTAGGATAGGCAAGTTGAACTGGATGTCTGTTCCTTGGTGGTGGGAACTTTGCATTAGCTGGAGGTAGTTAGATTTTTGGTCATGGAAGAAGTTAGACACTTGATGCTGGGAGGTCACTGTTGTCAGGCAGCTCTAAAATGTTAACTGTGTGAAGGGCCTTTTCCCTCTTCTAGGGGAGGTAGGCAACCAAGGCACACTCACTCCCACCTATTCTGTTCCCATCCACCACCTGTTTGTTTCCCTCTCATCTTAGCTCATGGATTAAGGGTTATCCTTGTTGTCTGCCCATTTCCTGAGTCAGAAATGATGCACATCAAAGACACCGCATATCCATAACATGCCTGCTTCCTTTACATGGGAATCCACCCTCGTTGTCTCCTCATAAAAACAAAACAAAAAACATCTGCTGTGGATGTCCTGTGTCTTGCTTCATTGCCTCTGACCCAGGTAGTTGACATAAGACAGGAATGATCCTTTGTCCACGAGGAGCTGAGAGGGAAAGACGGGTAGTGGAAGGGAGTGGAATGGGTGAGAGTGGGTGCGTGCCTTGACTGACTACCTTATAAGGAGGAAGAAGCCCTTGGTATATAAATAGGTAGGTAGTTTATGGGTAAGAATGATCTTGTGGTCCTTAAATTTATGATGTATGTGGAGAAGACAAAATAAAGGAGGAAATATACAAACATGGAAGAAATTAAGTTGGAACTATACATAATTAGAGGTATAAATAATTGGAGGGTAGGAGATAGGACACATAACATTGCTCCTTTCCTGTATACTACAATTAGATAAGTACAATTAGGTGCATACACACACACACACCCTTTCATCGAATGGACGGCGAGAATTGGTGTTCCGAGGAAAAAGGAAAATCTACGTGGATCTCAACGTCCAGGAAGTGCCTTTTTGTATTTATAGGGAAGGTGAGTGCTCGTGGAATAGTGGGGAAGTGATAGAGAAGGAGAAGGGAAGGGATATTGAGGGAAATGGAAGGAAATGAGGAAGAGAGAGACATGGTCCAGGAGGCCAGGAGATTTGTAAACAAGAGGCGAACTGAAGACGATGACTTTGGAAAGGACGGGATCAACAAAAATGTAAAGATTAGAAGTATAGATAAGAGCAGCAAAGTAGAAGGTGATGATAATAGTTTCCAGGGATTTAAAGAGGGTGGGGGGGGGGATACCAACCTCCCCCGATTGACAAGACTAGAGGAGAAACTTGATAAGATGATCGAACATTGGGAGGACAGGTTCGGTAATGTAAACAACATTGCGCAAAGAGTTGAAAAATTGGAAGAACTAGAGAAGGCAAACAAAAACTTAACTAATGAAATTGAAGAATTAAAAAGACAGTTAAAAGAAGTAAAAGAGGAGAATGAAGAATTAAAGAGGAATAGTAAGGACAACAAAGAGGGTTGGAAAAAATCCAAGAAAACAGTAAAGTTGCATTTACTGACATAATCAAACAACAAATGAAAGAACAAACTGAAGACTCAGTTATTAAAGTGATGAGACAGAAGGAGAATATAGTAAGAGACTTAGCAGATAAAAAGAAATGTATAATTATATTAGGAATGGAAGAGAAACATAACCCAGATAGAACCACAAGAATCAAAGAGGAAAAAGAAAAAGTAAGCAGTTTACTAGAATTAGTTCAGGAAGATGAGCCAGAAATAATTAAACAAATCGAAGAGAAGTTTAGGCTCGGAAAGTATAGTACAGATAAGACCAGACCAATTAAGATTAAATTTAGGTCACAAACGACGGCAGAGAATATCTTATCCAAAACAGAGAAACTAGCAACAAGTGAACAATATAAAAAGGTATGGATAAAAAGGGAAATGAATAAAGAGGAAAGAGAGGAGGAAAAAAAGAAAAGACATGAAGCCAAGGAAAAAAAATGAGAACAGAACAGTCAGAAAAAGAGAAATTCTATTGGAGAGTAGTGAATATGCAAGTAAGGAAATTCGACATACTAGAGAAAAACAAAAGGGAAACAGAGAACACAATGGAAGTGGCAGAAAACTAAAAGTGTCTTACACAAATATAGATGGATTAATAACAGGATTGAATGAGATGAATGATTATCTGAAGGAAAAAGAACCAGACATAATGGGAATTGTAGAAACAAAATTAAAAGGTCCACTACCACCCAACAGTGTAGGACATGATACATATAATTATTGGATTAGAAACAGAGAGACAAAACAAGGGGGTGGAGTTATGTTCCTGACTAAGGATATAAACGTGAGGTGTGTCACATATGGAAAGAATACAGTAGAGATGATTATGATCGAAGTGGAAGACAGATATAAGAAGAACAGAAAGTTTGTGATAAATTATGTGCCTCCAAAAACAGCCTCGTGGGAAGAGAGTGAACATAAAAGTATGTTAGAGGACACAAAGATAACATTAAATAAGATAATGGAAGATGGAGGAAGAATAGTTATGATGGGCGACTTTAATTGCAAAGAAGTCTGCTGGGAAGAGATGACAGTAAAGGGTGGAGACGGCTCATGGGGAAACGCTCTACTTGAGATGATTACTGACTATACAATGACACAGTGGATACAGGAGAACACTAGGTATAGAAATGAAGAAGAACCATCGAGACTAGACCTAATAATTACATCAGAACCTAGAATAGTGGAAAAGATTGAATATAAAACACCAATAAGTAAGTGACTACCTATTGATTGAACTGGAACTAAATGAGGAAAAATACATGAAAATAAATGAACAATATAGAAAAGGAAGAATGATGTATGAAAAAACAAACTTTGATAAAATAAGAGAATTCTTTCAAAAGGAAAACTGGGAAGGAATATACAAAGAAGAAACAACAGTGGAAGAGAAATGGAATATTTTGACAAAAATTTATAAAAAAGGAGTGGAAAAGTATGTCCCAAGACAAAAACAAGAAAAAGAATATGTAAAATGCTGGTACAACAAAAGTTGTAGGGAGTTAAAAGACAAAAGAGACAAAGCTTGGACCAGATGGAAAAATACAAAAGGCCTGAAAAATGAAAATATATACTTGTTATAGAAATGAATATGTACAAACGTGCAGAGAGGAAAAGAGAAAATATGAAAAAGATGTCATAGAAAAATGTACAGACCAACCAAAACTATTCTACAGATTTGTAAACAATAAACTGAAAAACAAACAAGATTTGGAGAAATTAAGACAAGGAGGAGTTGAATACACAGAGGAAATTGAATTGGCGGAAATTATGAACAAATATTTTAAATCAGTGTTTACAATGGAGAACATACAACCGGAAGAGATCGAATGGAGAGAGAAAGTCCCCCCTATGAAAGAAATAGAAGTAACAAAGAATGAAATATTGAAACACTTGAGTAATCTTGATGTCAGAAAATCGCATGGACCAGATGAAATAGCAAACTGGATTTTGAAAGAATGCAGGAATGAACTGGCAGACAAAATACATAGCATAATAAACAGTTCCTTGAAAGAAGGAAAAGTTCCAGAAGATTGGAAAAAAGCAAATATAGTACCTATATATAAAGGGGGAAATAAAGAAGACCCTACCAACTATAGACCAGTCTCTCTAACAAGTACAATAGCAAAAATTTGTGAAAGAATTGTCAAAAGTAGATGGGTAAAATATTTAGAAAAAAAAAAAAAACGTGCTAAATCCAAGGCAATTTGGATTCAGACAAGGACGATCATGCATCACCAATTTTCCTTTTCCTCCTTTATTCTTGTAGTCCTATTTAGATTATACTTGTCTTCCATTCCTAATATAATTATACATTTCTTTTTATCTGCTAAGTCTCTCACTATATTTTCCTTCTCTCTCATCACTTTAATAACTGCGCCTTCAGTTTGTTCCTTCATCTGTTGTTTTACTACGGTATATCTCTAAATTCAATTTTGTTATTCTCCTGAACCTTTTTCCAACCACTTTTGTTATGGACTCTTTATTTTCTTTATTATTCCTCTTTAATTCCTCATTCTCTTCCTTTACTTCTCTTAACTCTCTTTTTAATTCTTCTACTTCTTTAGTTAGATTTTGATTCTCTTTTCTTAGTTCTTCCAGTTTATCAACTTTCTCGGCAAGTAAAGTTAATTGGTCAAACCTAACCTTCCATTCGTCGTTCATTTTTATTATTTATTTATTTATTATCATTATTATTTCTTTTTAGTTTCTCCTCTAGATTTACTATTCGGGGGAGGTTGCCCCCTCCCTCTTTAAATCCATAAAAGCAGATATCATCTCTTTCCATTGAGCTGCTATTATCTATATTTCTGCTCTTCACACCTCTGCTTCCTTGTTGTTTGTCTGTTTATTCTGCCCCCCCGTTTGTTTACGCCTCTCCTAAGATCCTGGGCCCATTCGTCCCCTTCCCCCCTGAGGCCCAGTACTTTGATGTAGTAGGGGGGCTTGCGTGTAGCAGGGATGGGCTGAGCTGTGCCAGCCAGGTGCAACCATACTGGAGAGGTCAGCCAAAAGATTTTTGTTGACGACCCTAGCTTTTCTTTGACCATGGACTGGAGTGCTCATAGGATTTGCCACCCACACCCTATGACAGTTGTTTTAGGATGAAGTTTTTGGGACAGTGAATAGATAGGGGGTCCCTCACCCTTTTCCTTTGTGAATTCCCCTATCCCTATCCTTCATATTTGCTACCCTACTCTCCTTTTTCACCATCTTTCTCTAATACTTGTTAAGGAAAGTTCTGGTATCTTGGTGCCTCCCAAGCTACATGTCTGAACCCAGTCAAGTGGGGATGTATACCGCGAGGTCACTACTCCCTGCGAGGGACGAAAGCTCACCGACTGGGGAATGCATGTTTGCGAGGTAGGTACTAGGCTGCAGACTTCCTTTCTCCCTATCCAGTACACATGCAGAGTGACTACGCCGGACCCATCCTAAATGGGACATAACAAAAGAGGACAAACCCCGGGTTGACAAAGTCTCTAACTCACCTCCGAGGCCCTGCATGTGGAAATAGTCGTTTCTGGAACCTCCCGACTCCGCAGATACTTTTCTTTTATTGCTTGAGGCATCAGGCAACTGCAATGTCTTTTTACATGTATTGATGTTTCTTTCTTAATATATGGTGTGGCCTCATAAATATACACGATCATGGCGGCTGTTGAAACTGAATGTTCTAAACCTCCACCACTACCTGATCCTCCTCCTAAACCCCCCGACCCCTCTCCTAATATTGCCAATCCTAATGTTGACGATATTGACTCGGCAAAAGTAAAACCCCCAGTTGATGACTCCAGCTTGAAAAAGGACTTCGGTAACAATACTAAGACTTCATTGACAGATAATTCTGTAGCCCAGACACTTACAATTGGAATGAATTCTGAAGTGACGAAAACATCTTTAGATACTCAGAAACCAATGAATAGCTCAAATATTGCCCCTAATAGTAAAAAAGTCTTACATTTAAAATATGTCTCTCTTGATAGGAGTTATATAGACTTACATGAAAAGTTCTGTAAATTTGGACCAATTAAAGAGATCAGGGTTAAACTAACTGGCAACTTTAGAGCTTGGCTAGTCTGGATCTCAATTCTTTCTAATCAGGATGCAGCTGCTGCCTGCTTGGATTATAATAATTCCAAAGAAAATGAATCTTCGGCCCAACTTGTTGCTAGAGTGCCACCTAGCATGGATATCTTTTATCCAGAAAACTCGGTAGAGGAAAGGAAGGAAAGTGTGCAGAGGCCTCACAATCCAGCTAAATGGCTTATTATCACTCTTGCAAAGGAACGTGCTAACTTGTTCGAGTTTAGAAGATTCTTGAAGAGTCACCTTGGCTCTGGTAATTTGACTAACTCGCAGGTATCACGATTTGGAAGAAATTCCTTCTTAATTCATGTAAAATCTTATGAGCAAGCTGCCATGGTGCTTAACTTGAGACAGAAATCAGACATCAAGAAAGTTAAACCCCACTATACCTTTAGTTATGCCAAAGGGATAATTTTTAATAGAGATCTCTACGACTTTGAGGAAGAAGAAATTTTAGAAATGTGCCCAACTAATGTTTGGAAGGTTGCTAAAATCCCTTGTTCTATGATTATCCTAACCTTTTCTGGTGAAGATCTGCCTCATTATGTAGAGATAGAAAAAGAGATTGTTTATGTGAAGCAGTTTAAGCCCCGTCCCCTTCAGTGTTTTAACTGCTGTGGTTTTGGCCATCCTACCCGCCGATATATAAGGGACAAACTGTGTTTGATATGTGCTCAGCCTGAACATGGGGATTGTTCCCGCCCAACAGTTTGTATAAATTGTAAAGAAGAGCATGATGCCAGAGATAAGAACTGCGTAATTTATAAGAAAGAACAGGAAATACTACTAAAAGCTCATGCAGAACATATAAGTGTAGGACATGCTAAAAGACTACTAATTCCAAAAGATGCAGTGATGTTGTTAAAACAAATAGTAAAGTGGATCAGCCAACTGTAGAACTCAATAGAAATAAAAATGCCAATATGAATTCTTCTGTTAACACTGAACCCAAGCCTCAGTGTAAAAGTGTTACTATCAAATCTAATCGTCTTTCTTCTTCTCAACTTGGAATTTCTAATACTTCTCAACCCTCCTGTGCGGAGGTTTCCTCACCCCTTGTTGAAGGGGTGTCCCCTGCCCCATCTGGAGGGGCACCTAAGGTTTCTATTGTTGAAACCTCACAGGCTTCTTCGAATGAAGCCTCTTCTCAGGCAATCTCTCTTCCAGACATGGGGGACTCCCCAGTAGAGAAATTGCTGACTAGTGTGCCTCACTCAGTAGAGGTGCAATGAGGATCAACCAACTCTAGAATCTTATAGAAAAACAAATACTAATACGAATTCTTCTGTTAATGCTGAACCCAAGCCTCAGCGTGAAAGAGTCACTACTAGACCTAATCGTTCTTCTCCACAACTTGAAAATTCTAGTACTCCTCAACCCTCCTCTGCGGAGGTTCTCCCATCCCCAGTTGAGGGAATGTCTCCTGCCCCATCTAGAGGGGCACCTAAAGTCCCCATTGCTGAAACCTCACAGGGTTCCTTCAATAAAGCCTCATATCAATCAATCAACCTTCCAAACTTGGGGGGCTCCCCAACAAAGGGATCACGGACTTATGTGCCTCACTCGGTCGAGGTGCACAGAAGCAAAGCTATGGAGTCTGAAGCTGTGCGCAGTAAAAGACTCCACAGTCCACCCTCATCTCCATCTTCCCCAAATCGTGATATGCAATCTAAGAAAGGAACTAATAATCCAGACTCTACATCGTCTGTCGGACCATTGTCAGAGAGGAGGATGCCACCCGCGAAAGCAAAGAAATTAGAAAAGAACCCATCTTGTAGACTCTCTCCCAAACTTCTCTTCCCAGACCAGTAGACCCCCCCCCCGAAAGAAAACAAAAACAAAAACAAAAAACAAAACAAAAAAAAACAGTATAATGTCTATAATTCAATGGAATATTCTAGGTTTTCTCATCGAGAGCAGGTTCGGATTCTCTTTAAAGAACATGATGTGTCTGCTACTTGTCTCCAAGAAACTATGCTTGGCGATTTATCCCCTAATGTTGGACTTAATTACAAATTTTACAGATCTATGATTGGGGGCCGTGCCCATGGAGGTACCGGTATCATTGTTAAGAAATGTGTAAACCACAGAAGTGTCCACCTACATTCGGTGTTGCAGGCTTGTGCAGTACAAATCTTTACCACTAAATGGATCACTATATGTTCTTTGTATTTGGAACCTGAACTGGAAGATCAACTCCTAGACATATATAACCACTCCCGTCAGTTTGAGTTAAATGACCTACAATCTTTGGTTGACCAGCTCCCTGAGCCTTTTATTCTAATGGGTGACTTTAACGCCAAGCATCCTCTATGGGGTGAAACAAGGTGTGACCCTTGGGGCAATATAATTGAAGAATTTATTGATAGTAACGATGTCATTTTAATGAATGACTGTTCCAAAACTAGGTTTGACGTCTTTCACAACTCAAGTTCTGTTATAGACCTAACTATTTGTTCATCATCCTTAAGATTAGACTACAGTTGGTCAATAGATGAAGATCTACATGGTAGCGACCACTGGCCTCAACGCCCAGTTGTCCCCTGGTGGAAAGATGAATGTGCTTTAAGCTGAAAGATTACAAGAATTTGCTATAAGAGATATCGGAGATATCCTTGTTTAGTCAATAAGATAACGTACAGAAGAGCTCGAGCAAAGCAGAAGAAAATCTTCAAGAAAACAAGGAGGGAATCCTTCATTAAATATATTAGCGAATTGAAATATGACTCTTCCCCTACCTTAGTATGGAATAGGATTGGAAAATTACAAGGAAAGTTTACTCCATCTCCTTTACCCATTCTGAAGATAAATGACTCTTTTATATCAGATACAAGAGAAGTAGCAGAGGCTTTTGGAAGACATGCTGATATTTCAAGTCCACGACATTATTCACATGGTTTCAGAAGAATTAGAGCCAAGACCACGATTATTCCTCCTACCAATACGAACTCGGAGGCATATAATCTTCTCTTCACCTTGGATGAAATGGATCATGCTTTATCTTTATCCTCCCCAACCTCCCCTGTAGAGGTTGACATTCTTTATTCCATGGTTGCTCATTTATCCATATCCTTTTAAATGTGCTGAGCAAATTTTGGTCTTCTGGATCTTCTCCTAAATCTTGGAAGACTTCAATTATTCTAGCAATCTTAAAGGCAGGAAAAGACTCATGACCCACAAAGTTACAGACCTATTGCTCTCACTAGCTGCATTTATAAGATCTATGAAAGAATGGTTAATATGCGTTTAGTTTGGTTTTTAGAATCTAAAAATCTCCTATCTAACCGACAGTTTGGATTTAGAAGAAATAAGTGCACTCTGGATCCCTTACTTTTTATCACTCGTGAGATTCAGAATGCCTTTGCAATTCAGAACTCTAGCATTGGTGTGTTTTTTGACTTGAAAAATGCCTACGATACTACCTGACGGGGAGGCATTCTGAAGCAAGCTGCAGAGTGGGGTATCGGGGGTAATGTGTTCAATTGTTTAAAGGATTTCTTGTCTGACCGTTATCTAAAAGTGTGCTCTTCTTTCTCTTCTGCATATCTTCAAGAGGAAGGGATTCCCCAAGGAAGTGTTCTGAGTCCCACACTCTTCAGCATATCTATTAATAGTTTATTAGAACAAGTCCCCGCAGTAGTTCATGGATTGGCTTATGCTGATGACTTCGCTATTGTGTGCAGCAAATCGACAACATTAGAAACAGGCCAGAAGATTCAAGAGGTTATTAACTTAGCAACAGCATGGGCTAATTGCAGGGGCTTCAGATTCTCTGCTGAAAAAACAAAAGCCATTAGGTTCTCCAGATTAAGACGCAAGGAAGAGATACCAACATTATTCTTAGAGGGTGTCATATTACCATATGAAGATCAAGTAAAATACTTGGGTCTGGTTTTGGACAAAAGGTTGACATTCACTCATCACATAAACGAGGTTATATACACTGTTAAACAGCGACTTAATATATTAAAGGTAATGTCTCGTTTCAGCTGGGGAGCAGATCGTATAACTCTAATAAGGCTTTACCAATCATTGTGCCTTAGCAAAATCGATTATGGATGTCAAATTTATGGATCGGCATGTAAAATTTTATTTAAGAAGCTTGATATAGTCCACAATATGGCTTTGCGGATCTGTTCGGGAGCTTATAGAACATCTCCAGTGGATAGCTTGTATGTGGACGCAGGAGTTCCTCCCCTGTATATTCGCAGGGAGGAATTAAGCCTTAGATATATATCTCGTGTCTTGACATCAAAACAAAATCCAAACTTCAAATATGTAATGCAGCCGGTAGACAGAGCTCCAAGAAAAAGTACTCTGCCGAAACCGTTAGAAGTGAGATGTGAAGTTGGGACAGAGGAGGTGGGACTTGTTCCTATTACAATTGCTGAGATCACGCCTCCCTAATTCCCTCCTTGGAACCGATGCCCCACTGTAATTTGTCCTCTTAAAAAGAAGGAAAATAGAACTGCAGTAGAGCTAAAAAAAAAATGAATTTTTAGAATATTTATCAGTACATGCTGATTCAGTTTTTATTTATACAGATGGATCAAAATCCCAAGATGGTGTTGGTTGTGCTGTCATATCTGTTAGCACAGTTTTAAAGAGAAAGTTACCTCATTTTAGCTCTGTTTTTACTGCTGAACTGCTGGCAGTCAGCAGCGCCCTCAAATTTGTTTTTAATTCTGTTCCATCTAATAAGAACGTCGTTATTTTTACAGACTCCATGAGCATTCTATCCTCTCTAAATACATTATTGCCTCTTCACTTTTTTGTCCAAGAAATACAGGACTGGTTGATTCTTATTAACAGCCGAAAGAAAACAAAAGTAAACTTTTGCTGAGTGCCGTTGTGGTGCCGTCGATTGATTAGTGTTTAACCAAGAGCACCTCCAATGGGAGTGATCAGAGATACCCATATAAGGACGATTTAGGAAATAAGAAATCAAGGTATACGCTGCCACCACCCAATCGTCTATATGGATATATGTGACCATAAATGGAAACTGCTCCTTGTTATTCACGTCTGACTCCGTCCCCTTTCCTCAGGTCGTTCGGGGTTGGTTCTGGGTAGCGAAATGGCCTATGCCCAAGTGGGGTAGTAAAAGAATATAAGTGAAGGTTTTCTGTGTTAATTATTACACTGAAGCAAAAATATAGTAAGAAATACAAAAGTATATTGTGGTTTTCTCCAACTAGACAATCTATTGATCCTTACAGTATGAAAACTATATGGGTATGCGAGATATTTAATAACACATTTTTATTTATTTATTTATTTTTTTGCTTATGGGCATCATAAGGTCACAGACACGTGGAAAAACGTAGTTATTTACGCTCCAACCTTCCGGTCACTGTATAAGTCTACTTACAATATTGTGTCTACTTTCTTCCCCGTATTCTTATTAGAGAACGATCACAGACAGAATTGTACTCTAAGGATTACACTCTCATAGCTAATGTATATATGCGTGACGCCGTCTAACTCCTTTCACGCAAAGTGTTTGTGGAGTACACTCCCTTAAACCCTTTTTTTTTTCCTTTTATCGGGATAGTTTTTGGCATCAGACTCAAAACTTAATAGTAATAATAACTATCTACCTACTATATCTGCACTATATCATTTAACTCACATATTGACATTTATTTTCATTAATCTTACAGAGCGTACACATACCTTTTATCGGGATAGTTTTTGGCATCAGACTGAAATTTTAGCTGAAAAACAAAAAACAAAAAAAAACGAGACGGCTATGTGTTCGTATCTATGGGTAAACTACTAACCTCCCCTGTTGTATTATTTCGTAAAACTTCATTTCGCTTCTCAACACAGCCCCTAGCTGCTACAATCTCTCCCTAAACTATTTCTCTAGTGGAATCCTGAACTGAAAGTTGGGAATTTTTCCTCTTACTCTTAAAATTAATGGTCCTAGTTTACGCCTCTGTCCGAACGTGTCAGTGACGTCACGGGTGGGCGGAGCTACGGTGCGCCCGCTATGTTCGAGAACATTCTAATGTCTCCAAGATTAGTTGAACCAAAATCAGTTGAAATATATTCGCAGCCACTTCTATTGTATGTTTTTCTTCAATGATTATAGTAAGGTTCTTTGCCAACACATCTTGATGGGTAGACACAGACCAAAATAAATCCATGATCTATTAAGGTTCTATTTTCTACTTTGCTTCTTGGTTGAATAAGACCGTCACGACGTCCATACTACCCAGTCTCTCAAGTCAACTCTCAAATAAATAAATAGATAAATAAAACGAAATTCCAAAAATAATATCCCTTCAAAATTCCTGTCCTTACACGGCCCTACGCCCCCCTGTAAGAAAAATTCTGCAACATCACGTGAAGGATTCTATTTGGTGTGGTTCAAATCCCCCTGCAAAAGAAAATAAAAAACTCCATCCTGTCATCAGAGAGCGATTATCCTATTTATATCTTGACGAGGCACTCTCCCCTCAGCACACTCGTTGGTGTACGAATCTCAGGTGACCCGGGGGTACACCAATTTACTGTGGATGTCTCCGTGGACTTTTCCATCAGCCTTCGTATTGGCTGGATTCCCCAATTAACCTCTTACCTAATACTTGACTGGACATGCATAGCCGCTACGACCGAGCTAAGCCACGACTCTCTCTTGTGGATTCGCCCCATGGGTGGCACACTACTTCCCCTTCTGTGGGCTCACCTCTGGGTAATCGGCGATTGTCCACCAGGTCCTGAAGTCCCACACCCATGTCAAGCGGGCAATTGTGACTTTGAGTTGGGTCCATGACCCCAACTCGAGCTAAAGAATTTCCCCATTTTCCAATACTACTCCGAATGAAAGTGCTCGCTAACCATCGCGTGTAGTCCCTCCCCTAGGCTAATATTGACTTGTTTATCCTCCCCCTAAGTTGACATTTAGTTCCTTCACCTGGCTGTTGCTGAAATTTCTTTTTACAACAACATATGAAATATATGCATCCTTAATCCTAAGACATCTTAACCTTACACATGTATAAAAGTATAGGTGGGTTACATTTAAGACTTGACCTTAATATGGTCCAATATATAGGAACATTGAGGGCACCTTTGCATTAATTTGCACGAGCATCCTTTTTTCTTTGGCCATATACTGGCACGATATGATCCCTACATTTCCTATTGCAGTTAACTATTGTCATCTTAGCACTTTAAATCACTAGGTATGGCACCAACTGGTCGGGTTGCTCCAGTTGATTTCTTCAGCATTTCTCGATGAGCCGTCTTGGTGCACGACGCATCCTCGGTGGTAGTATTTCCACTTCCGGGTCTGGGTGGAACTCTTTTTCAACAGGCTCCACCAACCACTCTTCGGAACCAAAGTAAGGTTTCACTTGAGCAGCAGCTCTCCTTGTCTCCTTTCCCGTGAAGGGATTTCTTAGTTCGTATACACTGTGTCCTGCTAATGCCCCCACCACTCTGTAGGGCCCTTCCCACTTGGGGTTCAGCTTGCGGCAGGTACCTGGTATAGCAGTTTCCTTCCGGATCCATACTAAAGATCCCACTTCCACCTTCTGCTCGCCTCTCCTGCGGTTCGCCACACTCCGATACTCCGTTGTCATCTTGCGGTGGGTTTCTCGGATGATTTGATGAGCGACCTCTGTTTCATCTTCCGTTCCCTCTACACCTGGGAGTCTATGACCGGCCAATCGGGGTGGGTGTCTTCCGAAGAAGCCGAAATAGGGAGTATGTCCGGTGGAGGTGTGTGTGGCTCCATTCATCTTCCTCTGACAGGCTTGTAGTAGATCCGGCCATTTGTTTGGGTGTCCCTGGCATAGTGTTGCCAGGATGCTCTTCAACGTTCGATGCATCCGTTCTATTACACCGTTTGCTTGTGGGTGGTATGGGGTGGTGTAGAGTAGGGTGATTTGCTGTTCTCCACACAACTTTTTGAAAGCCATGTTGGTGAATTCTGCTCCATTGTCTGCTACGATGATCTCTGGGGTGCCGTAGTCTGCGAAGAACTGGGTTAGGGAGTGTAGTATGTGTTGGTGGTGTTTTGTTCTCAATGGGAAAAACCTAACGAACCTACTGTAGTGATCGATTATGGTCAAAATATACCTATATCCCTGCGACCCGGATACCATATCCGTTAGGTCTATGCCTATTCTCTCCATTGCCTTTGTAGCAGGGGGAACCTCTTTATATTGCTGTGACAACCCTTGTGTACCCTTGGACCTCTGACAAGTAATGCATTTCTTTACAAAATTACATACATCTACCTTTAAATTGGCCAATAGAACAGTTCCTCGGCTTGTTTAATTGTTTTCTTTTGCCCTAAATGACCTATTAACTCATGTGTATGTTTTATTGCTTCCTGAATCAAATTGTGAGGGATTATGAGTGCGTAGTGAACGCTTCCATCTGATTTCTCTCTAGCATAATATATGATGTCTATCAATGCAAACTGATCTAGGGTCGTCTTCCTTAAGCGTCTACTTGGTAATGTGCCTCCTTCTAAGTGGTTGGCTAACTCTAACCATGTGGAACTCTCTCTCTGTTTATCCTTGAAAGTGGGTCTATCGTATCCCAGCCAAGTGGCTTCTGATACTCTCGTGATCACTCTAATTGGCCTCCACAGTTGGTCGGCTACAACGTTTTCTTTCCCTTTTACATATTGGATCTCATACTGGTATTCTCTCATCTCTAGGATCCACCTATTCATGCGTGGAGACTTGGTCTTTTTTTTTAATACACTGGTTAGGGGCTGGTGATCTGTTATAATGGTGAACTTCGTCCCCCATAAGTGATGGTGAAAGTTTCTGCAAGCTAGCACTATTGCAAGTGCCTCCTTATCTGTAATCGCGTACCGCGTTTCGCATGGGTTTAACTTCTTTGAGAAATATCCCACGGGTTTAATGCCCCCTTCTGGCTGCACTTGGCTCAGTACTGCCCCCACGTGTGTGTTGCTGGCATCAGTAGTTAATAGGAATGGTTGGTCATTCCGTACTTTCGCTAGTATTGGCGCACTGGTTAGCTTCTCCTTCAGGTGCTCAAATGCCTCCTGGCGATTGCTGTTCCATACATATTCAGAATCTGACTTTGTAAGATTAGTGAGTGGTACCGCGATTTTTGCGAAATCTGGTATGTACTTCCTATAAAATCCACACATCCCTAGAAATCTCCTCACTTCCTTTACATTCTTTGGTGCTTTCATCTTAAGTATGGCATCCACGTTTTTCGGTAATGGCTTACTACCTTTTGCTGATACTACATGTCCTAGACATGTAACCTCTTTTAATCCGAAGAGACATTTGCTTAAATTTGACTCCATTTTGTTCCAGTACTGAGAATAATTCACCTAGTCGTTTCACTAGTTCTGTGAAGGTGGGTGCCCATAGAATAAGGTCATCCAGATAATTCCTGACCCATCCTTTCCGTAACAGGGGCTTCAATACCTCAGTCATGCGCCTCGAAAATATAGCAGGAGCACAATTCAGTCCGAAAGGCAATCTTCTAAATCTATATAATGATACACCATCACTGAAGGTAGTGAGGTCTCTGCTTTCCTTGTCTAACATGACTTGGAAGCACGCATCCTTCATATCTAATGTTACATAATATTCATGACCACTGGCTTGTTCTACTAATTCATCTAGTCTTGGCAAAGGGTAGACATCTGTTGTCAGTTTTTCATTCACACGCCTATAGTCCAGGCACATCCTCTTGCTGCCATCGGGTTTGTTCACCAGGACTATTGGAGATAACCAGGCTGCCGTTGATTTCTCAATAATCCCCTTTTCCTCCATATCCGTTAGCATATCTGAGATAATTGTCTTTGCCTGTTCAGGATAACGGTATATAGGAGCTCTACTGGGCTGAAGGTTATTTACCTGTATATGAGCGGGTGGACCTTCAATTAACCCCAGATCATTGCTTCCCAGCATAAATAGCTGTTCGTGCTCTAGGATCAGTTCGTTCAGCTCTCTCTGCTCCCTGTTAGTAAGATGGTCCCAGTTTGGTTCCCTTATTTTCTCTTCCAACTTCTCTAACCTAGTACCTTCTAACTTTGCTGACTCATAATTAGGTAGTAGATCATTGTGTATTTCCCTGGTCACATTAATTCTAAGAGGGGGTATGTTCCTAGTCAGCTCATATGAACCTATTATAGTCCCCTTCTGGTACTTCAGCCTTTTCTTAGAATTGTTAATCAGTGGTACGTATATTGAACTCTCTTCGCTAACATCTACTAAATATGGGTGGCCGTTATGGCTGTAACTTGCTTGGGGATACACTATAAGACTTGTGCCCGGTTTTTCTCTCACTGGGACTGTTATAAATCTAGTCTGATATGGCTCTAAGAATACTGGAGCCTCCAAACCTACTTGTAAGTGATGCTTCGGATTTCCATTTAGCGTAATGGGGCTCTCTCGTACCTGTCGGACCTCCCCCCGTTGACTCTTGACGGTGTTAAATGGATACGATACCCTGCCCCAGCATAGAGTTCTCTTCCTGGCGTTCCAATGATAATCTGCTTGATTCAAGATGTCACATCCCAAAAGTACGTCAGTAGCTAGGTATGAGTCTGGTACTATAGGAATCCATTGTGTAACTACCTTTGCATTACCCACATTAACCTTTGTTTTTATCATTCCAATGATCCTAAGCGGGTTCCCTGTGACCCCTTGTAATCTTGGAGGATTCCTCCGCAAGTTGAGTTCTTCAATCATCTTAGATGCTTTCTCCGACACCAATGTGTGATCACTCCCTGTGTCTACTAATGCCCTTAGTTGTTGGCCCCCTACTTCTGTAGTGATCACCAGGGTTGATTTTCTGTTATCCAGTCATTTTGAACCTTTGGAGTTTGAGCGGTATTGGCTCTTCATCGAGGCTGAGCAATTCGGGTCTCCCCTCCTGCAACTTAGCTTTCCACAATCAAAACAATGGCCAGGGGGTGGTTTCCTCCAACAGTCTTTTAACCAATGGGAGGCTGTTTGACAGTACTGACAGTATCTGAGACGGTCGCTACCTTCTTGTGCATTCCTCCCCTTCTCCTGCTCTAACTGAACCTCTAGCTTGCGGATCCTATACATGAGTTCATCTACATCGACGTCACCTCGGGTACAGCTGTTTTTCCTCTCCTTGGCATGTAACACGTTCACCGGCGAGTCCCTTTGAATAATCAAGAACTGCTTCTCGTTCTCTAATCTATTTAGGAAGTGGTTAAGGGGGTACCCATCATTTAAGAATCCCTCAATCCTTTCCTTTGATCCTGTGGGTAACCCATTCCACAGCTTCCTTTTGATGGTCTGGTCTCGGTTTGGTAAGCTTTCACTTGGGATTCTCGTCTCGAGCACTGCATGCTGGTACTTAAACTTATGTATGAATGTTTCTGGTGACTCTATCCAGTCATATCTCATGTTCTCTAAGTCCTGCCATGCTCGATCTAGGTTAACTTCGATGCCGAATTCCTTCTGTAACCCCGTCTTAAAAGACTCCCATGAGTGGATGGTTCCCCTCTTTTGATTGTTGTATATGACTACGGCTAATTCCGGGCTGGCCCTACTCTTTGCAATCAGGATTCTTTCCTGGTCATCGTCGCTACAGCGCTCCACCAACTCAATGAACAATTGGAACTTGGCTATGGCATCAAGTCCCCGTAACTCTTCTAACTTTAGTATGGGAATGCCGTTTGGGTCTGCGAGTATCCTTGGTTTTTCCTCCTTTATTGGGGTTTTGGGTGTGCATTGGGCATTCTGTGCCTGTATGTCTATTACGTTCCTGAACGTACCTATTATCTCTAATAGCTCTCCACTGACCCTCTGTTCATTTGTAGCACCTGTTCCTTTGCCTCCTCCTGGGTTAGATTTCCATTCAGGTCTATCTTCCATCCTCGCTCTCGTCTCTTCTTCCTCTCCCGAATTGGATTCCCATTCCGTTTTATTGTTCATTTTTACCTGACTGTCTTTAATTATGTGTAGTTCCATCAAACTATACACCTTAACACGTCACTTCCCCACACAATCTCATCCGCTATTTCTATACTCTTACTTAGTGACTGCCGAGGATCTATTCTGTCTCTGATGACAGTACTGCCAATCCACAGGGTACACAAGCTTTGTCTAAGTCGACACACAGATAAGTGAGCTTCAGGTTGGTTAATAGCGTAAATCCCACCGCTGCCACCAATAATGTGGTGCCGTCGATTGATTAGTGTTTAACCAAGAGCACCTCCAATGGGAGTGATCAGAGATACCCACATAAGGACGAATTGGGAAATAAGAAATCAAGGTATACGCTGCCACCACCCAATCGTCTATATGGATATATCTGACCATAGATGGAAACTGCTCCTTGTTATTCATGTCTGACTCCGTCCCCTTTCCTCAGGTCGTTCGGGGTTGGTTCTGGGTAGCGAAAAGGCCTATGCCCAAGTGGGGGTAGTAAAAGAATATAAGTGAAGGTTTTCTGTGTTAATTATTACACTGAAGCAAAAATATAGTAAGAAAATACAAAAGTATATTGTGGTTTTCTCCAACTAGACAATCTATTGATCCTTACAGTATGAAAAATATATGGGTATGCGAGATATTTAATAACACTTTTTTTTTTTTTTTTTTATGAGCATCATAAGTAAGGTCACAGGCACGTGGAAAAACGCAGTTATTTACGCTCCAACCTTCCGGTCACTGTATAAGTCTACTTACAATATTGTGTCTACTTTCTTCCCCGTATTCTTATTAGAGAACGATCACAGACAGAATTGTACTCTAAGGATTACACTCTCATAGCTAATGTATATATGCGTGACGCCGTCTAACTCCTTTCACGCAAAGTGTTTGTGGAGTACACTCCCTTAAACCCTTTTTTTTTTCCTTTTATCGGGATAGTTTTTGGCATCAGACTCAAAACTTAATAGTAATAATAACTATCTACCTACTATATCTGCACTATATCATTTAACTCACATATTGACATTTATTTTCATTAATCTTACAGAGCGTACACATACCTTTTATCGGGATAGTTTTTGGCATCAGACTGAAATTTTAGCTGAAAAAAAAAAAAACGAGACGGCTATGTGTTCGTATCTATGGGTAAACTACTAACCTCCCCTGTTGTATTATTTCGTAAAACTTCATTTCGCTTCTCAACACAGCCCCTAGCTGCTACAATCTCTCCCTAAACTATTTCTCTAGTGGAATCCTGAACTGAAAGTTGGGAATTTTTCCTATTACTCTTAAAATTAATGGTCCTAGTTTACGCCTCTGTCCGAACGTGTCAGTGACGTCACGGGTGGGCGGAGCTACGGTGCGCCCGCTATGTTCGAGAACATTCTAATGTCTCCAAGATTAGTTGAACCAAAATCAGTTGAAATATATTCGCAGCCACCTCCTATTGTATGTTTTTCTTCAATGATTATAGTAAGGTTCTTTGCCAACACATCTTGATGGATAGACACAGAACAAAATAAATCCATGATCTATTAAGGCTCTATTTTCTACTTTGCTTCTTGGTTGAATAAGACCGTCACGACGTTCATACTACCCAGTTTCTCAGGTCAACACTCAAATAAATAAATAGATAAATAAAACGAAATTCCAAAAATAATATCCCTTCAAAATTCCTGTCCTTACACCGTCCCATGTGGGTATCACTGGAAATGAACAGGCCGATGCTGCAGCCAAAGCCGCTACTAGGCTCACCCATATAACGGACAAAAAAATCCCACATACAGACTTCAAACAAATAATTCATTGTTATGCAATGGAGAAGTGGCAAGAACAATGGACAAGAATGGACGGTAGTTACTAGTTAAAAGAGATTCACCCCTTGGTGAACCCTTGGAAGTGTCATTCTTTGGACAGAAGGTCAAGTATTGTTTTGACAAGATTAAGAATTGGCCATTCCTACATTACCCATAAATTTTTATGGCAAGTGGAGCAGAAAGGCTGGCCCCCCAATGTCCCACTTCCCAAGTTGTTTTTACAATAAAACACATTTTAATTCAGTGCCCTGCATACTCTAATAAGCGCAGGGCAAACTTTTTAACACATTTATCTTTTAAAGAAATTTTAGGGGAGGAAGCTCATGTGAAGAATGTTATAAAGTTTTTAAAAGACATAAATTTATTTTATGAAATTTAAAATTGTGCATATAAATGTTTGTGAGTGTATCTTGTTCTGATGTTTTTTTGTGAGTGCTTATTGTTTTTACTGTTTTACTTGAATTTCTATCTACCTATATAAGATAAATATGCGCTGAATGGCCTACCAGCTCCGGCGCTTGGCCTTGAGGCCAAAAATTTCATAAATCAATCATTCAACTCAGTAATCCCTCCCCTTCTCCTTTTTATTCACCTTCCCACTACACCACGAGCTTTCCCCTTCCCTATTAATACAACACAGGTTCTTATGATCCTTGAAATTTGCAGTCTTCTTTAGAGTTCCAAACTTCGTTGTCACTTCGACCGACGTGTGTGTGTGTGTGTGTGTGTGTGTATGAGTGCGAGATTTCCTAGTTGTATTTTATGGGAAGGGGAGCTATGCTCATGGTGTCCCGTCTTCATATCTCGTTTTATCTAGCCTGTTTTTAAATTTGTGTATCGTTTTTGCACACACCACATTTTCATCTAACTTGTTCCAAACGTCTATTATCCTGTGAGGAAAGCTGTTCTTTTTCAGGTCTTGTCTTTCTTGATTTTCTTTCCATGTCCTGTTGTATCTCTACCATCCCATTTTATTAGATCCTCACTATCAATAATTTCAATGCCTTTTATGATTCTATAAATAGCTATCAAGTCTCCTCTCTTCTTTGCTACAATGTCTGTAGTTCAAGTTTTGCCAGCCTCTCCTCATATGATAATTGTGAGAATGTTGGTGCCAATTTCGTAATTGCTCTTTGTATTCTTTCAAGTTATGTTATATATATATATATATATATATATATATATATATATATATATATATATATATATATTTTTTTTAACTTGGTGACCATGTCGTCGCTGCATACTCCAATCTTGGTCTTATAAAAGTGACTAGTATTTTCTTCACAATTTCTTCGTCCAGGTATGTAAATGCCAATTTGATTGATCTTATTGAATTATAAGTTTCTAAAAAAAAAAAAAAGTTTCTCCACTAATCACCTCATCCCAATTGGAATGTTTGTCTCTTATCACCACTCTCATTTTCCTTTCATGCAAGAAGTCTTCCATCCACTTAAGTGGTCTGCCCTGTATTCCTGCAGTTTCTAATTTCTTTAACAATTCTTATGTGGCACCTTATTAAAAGCTTTTTTCAGGTCTAGAAATGCACAATCATGCCATCCATCTCTTTCTTGTATTATATCTACTAGTCTTGAATAGAAACACATCAGGTTTGTGACACATGATTTTCCTTGTCTAAATCCAAACTTCACGGATTTAGTACATTTTTTTTCCAAAATGCTTTACCCATCTAATTTTGATCATTCTTTCACAAATTTTAGCTACCGTACTTGTAAGAGAGACCTGTCTATAGTTTGTAGGATCTTTGTTTCCCCCCTTATATATTGGTACTATATTTGCTCTTTTCCAATCTTCTGGAACTTTTCCTTCTTTGAATGAACTGCTTATTAGACTATGTATTTTCTCTGTTAGTTCATTCCTGCATTCTCTCAAAATCCAGTTTGCCATTTCATGTGGACCATGCGATTTTCTGACATCGAGATTACTCAAGAGATTCATTGTTTCATTCCTTGTTACTTCTATCTCTTTCAAAGGATTACAAAGGCGGAGCATGCCGACAGGAGACCTTTTGGTCCATAACTAGGTTGGATGCGAAAATAAAATATACAAATGATAAAAAAATGATAAAATAGAATAAAAATTATAATAATATAAATAATAATAAATAAGATAAATAATACGTAGGTATAGTTAAATGATAAACAAACAGGTAAATAGTAAATAATAATTAAATGAAAAATAAATGGAAATCAAGCAAATAATAAATAGACAGACAAACAATAACAAACAAATAATCAAATAATATAAAATAAATGGCAGTCATTACAGCATCTTGCTTAAATGTTTATCTAAGCGAATCTTGAAGCTTCGAACTGAACTACATTGCACTGCCTCTGCAGGAAGTTTATTCCATTCATTAACTACACGGTTGGCGAAGTTGTTTATACCCACTTCCAAATTAAATCTATTCCCTGACAGTTTGAGACCGTTTTTTCTTGTCGGATTTTCATTCAGTGTGAAAATTTTGTCACTTTTGATGTTATCAATTCCCTTTAGAATCTTAAAGACCTAAATCCAGTCACCTCGGAGTCTACGCTGTTTTAGGGAGAACTGATTCATATGTTTTTGTCGATTTTCGTATGATTTGTTTTTGATATTTGGAATCAGTTTTGTGGCTCGCCGTTGTACTTTTTCCAATCTATCAATGTCTTTAATGAGATTCGGTGACCATACGGAAACAACATATTGCAAATGTGGATGAATTGACGATTTATAGCTTGTTAATGAGTGATGGACTTTTCAAGTCAAAAGATCGCGCAATCAGTCCTAGAATCATATTTGCTTTCTCAGAGGCTGAAATATACTGCTTACACGATCTTGTAATGGTACTTACTATTATTTTTACCTATGTGCATTACCTTGCATTTACTTGTGTTAAATTTCATTAGCCACTTTTCAGACCATTTCTGCAATTTATCTAAATCTTCTTGAAGTGGCCCAAGAACGGAACCCTGAGGAACTCCACTTGTAAAAAATTTCCATCCAGAAGTTTTTCCATTTAAAACAACTCTCTGTTTTCGATCATTTAACCAATTACTAGTCCAACTTAATAGGATACCACTTATTCCGTGTGAAGCTAATTTAGTAAGTAATCTTTTGTGGGGGATGGTATCAAAAGTTTTTGCAAAGTCTAAATATGTTAAATCGATATTGTTTCTTTTGTCATAATTCGAGATAACTGTGTTGTAGAATTCAAGTTAGTCACGCAAGAACGTTTCCGTCTGAATCCATGCTGGCTATAATTTTTCAAACAGTTACTTTCTAAATGATGTTCGATAGCATCTCTGATGATAGTTTCCATTATTTTTCCTACGATTGAAGTCAAACTTATAGGCCTGTACTTATTTGGATTATTTTTGTCACTTTTTTTTATGGGAGTAACTTTAGCTAGCTTCCATTTTCTTGGGACGTCTCTGGATATGATGGATTTCTTGAAAATAATTTCTAATGGAACAACAATCTCCTTTTTCATTTCCTTTAAGATTCTTGGATGCCAACCGTCAGGCCCTGGTGTTTTATTAATTTTGAGTTTCTCTATACACATTTTAATTTTTTCTTTTGTTATATTTACCGTAGTGAGTAAGTTTAGCCTAGACTTTTCACAGGTTTCAGTTTGGAATTCAATTTGAGGTGTTTCGTTTACGAATACTGAGCTAAAATAATTGTTTAAAATATCACACATTCTTTCATTTGAATATTCAAGTTGACCGTCAGCAGATAATAGTGAACAATGTGGTTCCTAACAACCATTTTATCTTTAATGTAACTATAGAATTCTTTGGGATTTTCTTTGGATTTATCAGCGATATTCATTTCTTATTGTCGTTTTCGTTTTATTGTCCTTTTTAAATCGGTATTAATACATAAATTTGATAGTCATTAGGTGCACCCGAGCACTTGTTGTTTCTTATAAGCCTGTCTCTTTTTAGCAATACTTTTTTCAGTTTCTTTGTCGAGCCATTTTGGGCGAGCCTGATTTGGGGGACGTATGTCCTTAAATGGATATAGGTATGATTCATCTTAGTAAACGTATTTTGAAATATTTCCCACATCTGATCTACAGGTCTTTCGCTTAATTTTGCTTCCCAATCTGTAAGCTGAAGCTCCTGACGTAGTCCTATGAACTGAGCTTTACTGAAATCGGGTATTTTAGAAACACAAGTATCTATTCTAAAAATTTTAGTCGTTTGAATCTAAGTTGTAATCGCTATTTGCAACAGTTTCACCGACTTCTACATCGGATATCATGCTTTCGCGGCTAGTGATCAATAGATCAAGTTTCCATATCTTGTGGGCTCTTTTACATGCTGAACTAAGTAATTGTCACCGAGAAAATCAATCAAGCCATGTTCAAGGGTTATGTTCAAGGGTCATCCAATCATTGTCAGTAAAATTGAAATCCCCCATTATCAATAAGTCCCGGTTGAGAAACTAGACAGTCCTTGAAACAACATTTTGTCGTCTGCTAATGATAATGTCTTTGGTCTACATATTACACCTACATTTATTTTTTGTCCATTTGTTTGGGTTAATTCTACCCATAAACTATCATATGCATCCTGTTTCACTTTCTCTAAAACACAGGCATGGACATTGTTTTTAACGTACAACAGAACACCCACACCTTTCTTGTGGTTTCTATCCTGATGAAAGTGTTTAAATTCCGCAATATTAAATTTAGCTTCAAACTCTTTACCATTTAACCACGTCTCGGTTATTCTTATCATATCGAGATTTTCGCCTTTGACATAATCCTACATTTCTTGGAATTTGTTCCTTATACCACGAGCATTAAAGTAAATGATTTGAAGAAACTCGTGATTATTTCTTTTTAACACGTTTTGAGTTTCAATATTATGCCATACATTATAATTTTTTTTTCTTTATTAACAACTTGCTCTATATTTATATTTGGTCCTTTATTGACATTCAATGTCTTATTAACATTTCCCCCATCACGGACATCTGGTTTCTCACGGTCATCCGATCTCTTTTGTTCACTTTGCTGCCCTACGTCACCGCGTTTCACACCGGCCTCCCGTCGTTCATTGACTTTCTATCCGGTATCCCTTCCTAAAATTATATTTTTCCTCCAGTGACATATCCTACCGTAATATTTTGTCCTCCACTATCATTACATCCCATCGTGATATTTTGTCCTTCATTGACATTCTGTCCAGTATCTCTTCCTAAAGTTATATCTTGTCCTCCACTGACATTATATCCTACCGTGATATTTTGTCCTCCACTATCATTACATCCCATCGTGATATTTTGTCCACTATCATTACATCCCATCGCGATCTTTTGTCCTCCACTGTCATTACATCCCATCGTGATATTTTGTCTTTTGACATTACATCCTAATGTAATATTTCGTTCTCTACCGACATTATATCCTAAAATTATATTTTGTTCTATACTGGTTCCAGCTATGGATCAGTGGTCGAGACTTCATATTCTACATCAAATAGAACTTCATCGGCAACACCTTTGCCTTTGGAGTGTCAAATTGAACATATACAGAAAGACAAACGAGCAGCAGCCCTCAGTTTTATGTCAGACGAAAAAAAAAAAAGAAAAAAAAAAAAATGGTGTGTCCGTGACAACAGCCCCCCCCCCCCCAAAAAAAAAAAAAAAATCAACATAGACGAGAGGTCCACATGGAATGTATTCAGGTCCATTCTCTATTTTCTGTTTCTAATTCACGTAATATAGTCACATGACTTCCTAATTTTCTTCTTTTAATTAATCAGTTTTTGCACCATTTGTCTTTTTGCATGTTCTTTTTTTCACACACATTGCAATTATTATGCCATATAGTGCTTTCTTCTTCCGATTCTTCTTGGTGGCCACCATACTGGTAGTTAATGTACCGTACACAGTCTGTAGGTCCTGTCTGAACGACCACATGTTCTGGCTGTGCCTGGGTTTGACTGGGCTACCTGGGCACCATGTGGACAATACTACAGTTGTGCCTGTGGGCTTTACTTGTTTGCGGGCAGTGCCCATCGAGCTGTACTCGATCGTCTAGACGGGCCTTTAGTGTCTGATGGTTCAACAATGATGTCACAACACTGCTATGTTACTGTTTCCATAAGTGCTATACAAGAATGATAATCTTTATTACGTTCAGCTCCCACCCCAAATATGCAGGAAATTCACCCCCCAAAAAAACAACAACAACAACATAACTTCTGGCTACGGGCCTGGCGATGGGCGAGATACAGGGATGGCCCGTCATCCATGAGAAGCCAAGATGAGAGGGAGGGAGGAGGAGGAGGAGGAACAGGAAGAGCAGAAAGAGGAGGACTAGGAAGAGGAAGAGGAATAGGAGAAGGACGATGAGGAGGAGAAGGAGGAGGAAGAAAAAGAGGACGGGTAGGAGGAAGAGGAGGACAAGAGGGAGGAAGAGGAGAAGAAGAATGAGGAGGAGGATGACATAAAGGAACACAAAGGAAGATCAAACAACAGCAGACCTGCTGACCCTTACGAAGCTGTTAACTATACTAAACTACAGTGAAGAAACAGGGCAGCAAGGCGAAAGAAGAAGAACTAAACGCTACTGCTACCACTATCCTATCCATATTAGATGCCGGGCTGTCAGGTCTTTTATTGCAAAGGATAATATTTTATTTGCAGATTAGAGAAAAAGTGCTTACTTTAATTCGAAGAAAATCTTTTACCATTTACTTTAAAATCGTGACGTCTTCTTGCATTTAATTGGTCCAGTGAAAAGTAATCTTCAACATTGATGTCAAAGCCTTTGAACATTTTAAAAACTTCGATTAAATCTCCTCGCAGTCTCCCTTTTTGAAAGCGAGAATAAATTTAAACTTTTATGTCTTTCTTCATACGGCAGATTTCTTACCCTTAGTATAATTTTAGTTACTTTTCGTTAGACTCCTTCCAGTTTGCTAATATGTTTCTGGTGGTATGGGGCCCAAAATTGTACACAGGATTCAAAATGGGGACAGACATGGGGGGTAGCCACAAAGAAAAAGGCATAGAAACCACTCCTACCCATTCCATTTCCTATATATTCCACTCCCCTCCACCCTCCTCCCTCCCTCTTATCTTGGCACCTCCTGGATGACGGGTCATCCCTGCATCCTGTCCACTGCCCTGGGTCAGAAGCAGTGTCGCAAGACACAGCGCATCCACAGCAAGGCCGCTTCATAAATTCGGCGACCCCCCCTCTCCGTCCCCTCATGCAGAAAAGGAGAAGACGGGGAGAAATCCCTTCGGGCTGCGTCAATTTTCTTCTCACACATACCTCCCCACCCCCACCCCCTCTCATGCATCATAGCATCATCTATACACAACCCCTCTCCATTCACCCCTATCTTCTGTCCTCTCCCGTCCTTCCTCCACAGACATTCCTCTCTTTTGTAATGCCCCTTTCACCCCATCCATCCATCTCATCCTAGGACGCCCCCTCATATTCACTCCTTCCACCTCTGCCTTCCACACTTCTTTTACTATTCTTTCTTCACTCATTCTTTCCATGTGTCCAAACCATCCTAATACTCTTTCATCAACCCTATCTCCCAGTTCCCTTTCCACCCCTGTTCTCCTCCTCACCTCCTCATTTCTCACTCTATCTAGCCTAGTAACCCCTATCATACTTCTCAGACATTTAATCTCAAACACAAACTCCTTCTCTCTTCCTCTCTCATGTTCCATGTTTCTGCCCCGTACAGTGCTGTTGGCACAATCACTCCTTCATATAACCTCCTCTTAGCATCCATTCCCAGATATCTATTTCTCATTACACTTTTTAATCCACCAAGGCACCTACTCGCTTCTCTCAATCTACATTCTACCTCCACCCCCACTCCTCCCTTTCCTGCCACATTCGCACCCAAATATATAAAACTATCCACTTCCTCCAGTCTTTCACCCTTAATGCTCACTTCCAGCCTGCTGTCACTCTCTTCCCCTGTACATCTCATCACCTTACTTTTGCCCACATTTATCTTCATCTTTCTTCTTTCACACACCTTCTCAAACTCTATCACTAACTTCCTCAGTTCCTCCTCTGATCCTGCGAGAAGCGCAGTGTCGTCAGCAAACAACAACTGGCTCACCTCCCACTTTTTTCAGTTTTCTTTAATCATCTCCAACCCCTGACCCACCACCCTTGCATTCACCTCTCGCACCACCCCATCCATGTAAAGATTGAACAGCCAGGGTGACATAACACATCCCTGACGAAGTCCCACCTTTACCTCAAACCATTCACTCTCTCCATTTCTAATCATAACACAAGCTCTACTACTCTCGTAAAAACTCTAGACTGCTCTTAACAGCTTTCCTCCTATCCCATGTATCTGCAGTACCTCCCACAGTGCCTTCCTATCTACCCTGTCATAAGCCTTTTCCAGATCCATAAAAGCCCAAAAAACATCCTTACTTTTTCCTATAGCTTTCCCACATATCTGTCTTACCACAACGATCTGATCTACACAACCCCTACCTGTCCTAAACCCACACTGTTCCTCACCAATCACTCCCTTTGTTCCTCTCCTAATCCTCTCAGTCAAGACCCTCCCATACGCCTTTCCAACTACACTGAACAAGCCGATCCCTCTGAAACTACTACACTCACACTTGTCCCCCCTTGTAAAGCGGAAGTATACAGGCACTCCTCCAGTCCTCCGGCTACCCTCTCTCAAACAAACATTAAACAGCCTCACCAGCCAGTCCACCATCACTGTACCTCCTTTCTTCAGACATTCTGCATGGCATCCATCCAGACCAGGTGCCTTACCTGCTTTCATCATCTTAACAGCTGCTTTCACTTCATCGTTCCCTATTTCTCCTCCATTTTCCTCACTTATCACTCTCATTTTCTTAGCGCTTCCCACTGCAACTACCTTCCCCTCCCTATCCTCCTTCACATTTAGCAATTCCCCAAAATACTCCGCCCACCTTCCTCTTACTGCCTTCTCTTCCATTATCATCTCTCCATCTGCACCTTTTACCTTTTCTTCTCTACTTGATTCGCATCCTCTTCCTCTCTTAATTTCCTTCCAAAACATCTTTTTATTGCTTTCAAAATTTTCTGTCATACTCTTACCCCATTTTACATCTGCTCTCCTCTTTGCTTCCTTTATCTTATGCTTAGCTTCCTTTCTCTTTACTTTGTACCTCTCATACGATTCCCTCGTCCTAATTTGCAGCCAATCTATGAATGCCTGCTTCTTTTCTTCTACACATTTCTTTGCTTCCTTATCCCACACACCATCTTTGCACACCTTATGACTCCCTCCTTGAACCATCCCCATTCCTCCTCCACTCCTAGTTCTACTCTATCCTTTACTCCCTCCCACTCCTCTTTCAGTTTCTTCTTAAACACACTCTCATTTTTTCCTCATTAAAGCAGTTCACTCTAAGTACCTCCCTACCTTCTGTCCTTTTCCTATTTCTCCACCTATTCTCCACTCTCAATTTACCTTACACCAGAAAATGATCTGATATTCCCCCGCTCTCTCCCGTTAGAATATGTATATACTTAACTCTTCCTACCATACTCCTGGTTACCACTATATAGTCCATTAACGCTCTATCTGCCACCCTTCCATCCACCACTCTCTCCCATGTGTACTTATGCTTGACTTTCTTCTTAAATACTGTATTAGCTATCATCAACTCTCTTTCAAGACACATCTCCACCATCATTTCTCTACTACGATTTTTACCGGGAACTCCATACTTCCCAATCACTCCGTCTATTGGCTCATTTCCTACCCTAGCATTAAGGTCTCCCAATACAACTACATTGACATTTCTCCCTAATCCCTCTATACATTCATTTATATCTACTCAAAAAGACTCCCATTCCTCTACGCTCTTCTCACTGCCAGGTCCATACGCACTTACAAAAACCCACATCTCCCTTCCCAGCTCCACCCTCATCCACATCAACCATGATGAAACCTTCTTCCACTCCACTACCCGCTTATCTCTTCACTTACTAGTATAGCCACCCCTTCTCTCCCTCGTCCCCTCTTCACTCCTGAGTACCTCCCAGCTACACTCCCAAACTCACAGTTGCCCTTTCCTTTCATTTTAGTTTCACTCAAAGTCAGCACATCCATCTTTCTTCTCACAAATATACTGCCAATCTCTTCCCTCTTACTCTCATCTGTACCACATCCACGCACATTAAAAGACCCAAACCTTAGGGTACTGGTTGGAAAACTCCCAGACCCTCTTTTGCCTTTTCTTTTGTTTTTAGGAATGTCCCCTTATGGGGCTACAGGTAGTAGGACTCCTAATCCCATCCCCCGTCCCTTTTTTGTCGCCTTTACTCAAGTGGGAAAACTTGGTGGTAGCCTTCTCTTCCCCCACCACAGGGTCGGCGAAAACAGAAAATGAATACTCAGAGAAATGGTACAGGACAGCAACAAGGGGTTGGGGGACAGCATAACGGAGGGACAGTCGTAGTATAAAAGTGTCATCATTTCTCTATGAACAGATTTTTCCTCTATCATAGACAAAATGATGTGTGGCTCTGGTCCGTAGGGGCACCCCATATAGACCCTAAAGTATCAACTGCATGCTACTTTGCCACAATAACATGCAGCCAATACCCCAGAAGACTCGTCCAATAAAGCCAACCAATTTATTTGCTGTTTTAACTTTTGAACAATGTTGACTTGGCTTCAAATAATTCGATATTAAAACTCCAAGATCTTTTTCCTTATTTACTGAATCCAGTATTTCGCCATTCATTTAGTAATGGACGTGATTATTGTTACTTACAATGTGCATGACTTTACATTTGTTAACGTTAAATATCATTTGCCATTTGCTAGCCCAACTTGATAATATGTCTAGATCGGATTGCAGAGCTTCTTTCTCTTTGGTGGTTGTTACTTTACCTGTAATTTTTGTCATCAGCAAATTTTGATACTTTACAAAGGAGGCCGTCGTCTAAATCATTCACATATATTAAAAACAAAACGGGTCCCAAAACTGATCCCTGCGGTACGCCACTTCTTACATTAAGCCAGCTAGATGAATCCCCGTTAATTATAACTCTCTTTTTTCGCTCAGAGAGCCAGTCTTTAATCCAACTGTGGATACTACCAGAAATACTGTGCGATTTTAATTTGTCGGGTAATCGTTCATGGGGAACTTTATCGAATGCCTTCTGAAAATCTAGATAGATTATATCAACAGATCTACATTCGTCGTATTTGTTTAACTCGTCATGAAAGAAGTCAAGGAGATTAGATAAATACGAACGCTTACTACGGAAGCCATGTTGCGAATCTTTCATAATTTTGGTTTCTTCTAAAAAAGGGAAGGAGGAAGAGGAGGAAGAGTAAGAGTAGGAGGAAAAAGAGGACGACGAGGAGGAGGAAGAAGAAAAGGAGGAGGAGGAGGAAGAGGAGGAAGAGTAGGAGGAAAAAGAGGACGACGAGGAGGAGGGAGAAGAAAATGAGGAGGAAGAGGAGAATGACGAGGTGGAAGAGGAAGAGAAAGAGGAGAAGGGAAAGAGGAGGAAGAGAAGGTTGAAGAGAAAGAGAAAGAAAGAAGACCAGGAGTAGGTGGAAAGAAGGAGGAGAAAGAGGAAACATAAGAAGAGGAGGTGGAAGGGGAGGAAGAGGAGGGGGAGCAGGAAGAAAAGTAAGAAAAGGGTGAGGAGGAGGAAGAGGAAGAAGAGGAGTAAGAACAATAGGTAGAGGAAGATGAAGAGGGTAGGAGGAAGATGAAGAGGAGTGTAGAATGTAAGTTTAATTTCTACATTGGGAGAAAAATAAGTCTGGGATTGTTGTTTTTAATTAATGTGCCAGGCTGCTCTGTTTCCTCAAATACAAGGAAAGTTCCGTTGAAACCTCGGAAGGTTGCCAGAAACATTTTACATATACATATTTACAAGGATTGCCAAAAGATGGGATATACAAGGTTTTGTCGCTTCAACTTGAACGACAGCGAGAGGAGCCGGATTAGGCGCTGATTGTATTGTGTGCCGAAAGGCAGTCTCCTTTTGTCCAGCGCAGGTGTAGCAGAGGGCTTCATGCGGCTTGACCCGAGAGGCGCTTTTTTTTTTTTTCTTTTTTTTTTTTGCTTGGGCTTGGAAGAGTTGGCGAGGAAGGCGTCGGAGTACCCTTTCGTAGCATATGTGTACATGCGCGCTTGTGAACACTAGGGCAATGACAGACACGCTGAATATCGAAGAAGATGATAACAGCGAAAGGAGATGATAACAGGAGGAAGAGCCTGGGGAGGAGGAAGATTAGGAGAAAGATGAAGAAGGGAAAAAGGAAGAGGAAGAAGTGGAAGAGGAGGAGTAAGAGGAGGGGAGAAGTAGGAGGAGGGGAAGGAGGAAGAGGAAGAGTAGGAGAAAGAGGAGGAGGAGGAGGACAAGGAGGAAGAAAATTAAGAGGAGGATGAGAAGGAGGATGGAGAAGAGGAGGACAAGAAGGAGGAGGATGGGGAGTAAGAGGAGAAAGAGGTAGAGGAAGGGGAGTAGGAGGAGGAGTAAGGGTAAGAGTAGGGGGAGGAGAAGGAGGAGTAAGAGGATGAGAAGGAAAAGGAGTAACAGAAGGAAGAGGAAGAGGTGGAGTAGAAAGAGGAAGAGAAAGGGTAGGAGTAGAAAGGGGAAGAGGAGGAAGAAAAAGGGGAGGAGGAGTAGGAAGGGTAGGAAGAGAAGGAAATGGTGGAAGAGGATGTGGGGCAGGAGTAGGAAAAGAAAGATGAGTAAGAGGAGGAGGAGAAGGAAGAGGAGGAAGAGAACGAAGAGGAGGTGGATGAGAATGAGGAGGAGGAGGAGGAAGATGAGTAAGAGGAGGAGGAGGAGAAGGAAGAGGAGGAAGAGAACGAAGAGGAGGTGGATGAGAAAGAGGAAGAGGAGGAGGAAGATGAGTAGTAGGAACAAGAGGATTAAAAGGAAAATGAGAAAGAAAAACAGGAGGAGGAGAAGCAACAGGAGGAGGAGGAAGAGGAGGAGGAGGAAAGGATGGAAGAAGAGGAGTAGGAGGAAGAAGAGGACGAAGGTTTGGAGGAGCAGGAGGAGGACAAGGAAAAGGAGGAAGAGGAGGAGTAGTAGGAAAAGAAAAGGAAGTGGAGAAGGAGGAGGAGAATGAAGTGGAGGAGAAAGAGGAATAGGAGGAACAGGAAGAGAAGGAGGAGACGGTGGAAGAAGGCGAGGGAGAGGAAGAGGAGAAGTAGGAGGGGAGGAAGAGGAGGAGGAGGAGGGGGAGAGGAAGAGGAGGAGGAGGAAGGGGGGGAGGAGGAAGAGGTGGAGGAGGTGGAATAGGAGGAAGAGAAAAATGAGGAAGAGGAGTAGGAGAAGTAGGAAAATGAGGAGGAGAAGGAGGAAAGGGAAAGAAGAGGTGTAGAACGAGCAGGAGGAGGAGGAGGAAGAGGAGGAAAAGGAAGACGAGGAGCAGGAGGAGGAAGGGGTGGAGGAGTATTAGGAAGATGAGGAAGAGAAGGAAGAGGAAGAAGAGGAGGAGGAGGAGGAGGAGGAGGAGAAACACAAAGTAACACAAAGGAAGAACAAACAACAGCAAGCCTACTGGACCTAACGAGGCTGTTTGTGTTTACTATACTAACTACAGTTAAGAAAACAAGGCAACTAGGCGTTAGAAGATGAACTAACACTACTGCTACCACTATCCTATCCAATTTCAATTAAATGCTGGGCTGTCAGATCTTTTATTGCAAGAGATAATATTTTAATTGCGGATTAGAGTCCAAATATTTATCTAGGCGATTTTTAAATGTTGTTATTGTGTTACTTTCAACGACAGTGGAAAGTAACGAATTCCACACATTAACAACCCGGTTAAAGAAAAAGTGCTTACTTTCATTCGAAGAAAATCTTTTACCAATTACTTTAAAATCGTGACGTCTTCTTGTATTTGATTGGCCTAATAAGAAGTAATCTCATTGATGTTGCCAAAGCCTTTGAACATCTTAAAGACTCGATTAAACCTCCTCGCATTCTCCTTTTTGAAAGTGAGAATAAACTTAGACTTTTAAGTCTTTCTTTATACAGCAGATTTCTCAGTCTTGGTATTATTTTAGTCATTCTCCGTTGCACTCTTTCTAGTTTACTAATATCTTTCTAGTAGTATGGGTACCAAAATTGTACAGAGTATTCGAGATGGGGACGGGCCAAGGAAGTATAAAGGTTTAGCAATATCATTTCTGATTTATTTTCGAAGACTCTTCCGATAAAGCCAACCAATTTATTTGCCTTTTTTTATAACAAATTCTGAGGAATGTTGATATGGCTTCAAGTCATTTGATATTGAAACTCCTAGATTTTTTCTTTAGTTACTGAATCCAGTATTTCGCCATTCATTTGGTATTGGATGTGATCATTGTTACTTCCAATGTGCATGACTTTACGTTTGTTAACGTTAAATTTCATTTGCCAATTGCTTGCCCAGCTTGATAATGTGTCTAGATCGGATCGCAGAGTTTCTTTCTCTTTGGTGGTTGTTACTTTACTTGTAATTTTTGTGTCATCAGCAAATTTTGATACTTTACAAAGGAGACCGTCGTCTAGTTCATTTATGTATATTAAGAACAAAACGGGTCCCAAAACTGATCCCTGCGGTACGCCACTTTTAACGTCGAGCCAGCTAGAAGAAGCCCCGCTAATTACAACTCTGTTTTCGCTCAGAGAGCCAATCTTTAATCCAGTTGTGGATACTACCAGAAGTACTGTGCGTTTTTAATTTGTCGGGTAATCGTTCATGGGGAACTTTATCGAATGCTTTCTGAAAGTCTAGATAAATTATATCAACAGATCTACATTCCTCGTATTTGTTAAAGATGTCATGAAAGAAGTCGAGGAGATTAGTTAAAACATGAGCGTTTGCTTCAGAGGCCATGCTGTAAATCTTTCATAATTTTATTTTCTTCTAAATTTTTCACTACACTGTCGCGAATGATGGTCTCTAGTAGTTTACACACAATCGAAGTCAGGCTAATCAGTCTGTAGTTGCCTGGTTGTGATTTGTCCCCTTTCTTGAATAATGGTGTTACGTTA
>NC_134802.1:1916187-1918687 GCF_046742065.1 Oratosquilla oratoria
TTATTATTATTATTATTATTATTATTATTGTCGTATGAGAGGTACAAAGTAAAGAGAAGGGAAGTGAAGCATAAGATAAAGGAAGCAAAGAGGAGAGCAGATGTGAAATGGGGTAGGAGTATGACAGAATTTTTTTGAAAGTAATAAAAAGATGTTTTGGAAGGAAATTAAAAGAGAAAGAGGAGGCGAATCAAGTAGAGAAGAAAAGGTAAAAGGTGCAGATGGAGAGATGATAATGGAAGAGAAGGCAGTGAGAGGAAGGTGGGCAGAGTATTTTAGGGAGTTGCTAAATGTGAAGGAGGATAGGGAGGGGAAGGTAGTTGCAGTGGGAAGCTCTAAGAAAATGAGAGTGATGAGTGAGGAAAATGGATGAGAAATAGGAAAGGATGAAGTGAAAGCAGCTGTTAAGATGATGAGAGCAGGTAAGGCACCTGGTCTGGATGGATGCCATGCAGAATGTCTGAAGAAAGGAGGTACAGTTATGGTGGACTGGCTGGTGAGGTTATTTAATGTTTGTTTAAGAGAGGGTAGAGTGCCAGAGGACTGGAGGAGTGCCTGTATAGTTCCGCTTTGGAAGGGAAAAGGGAACAAATATGAGTGTAGTAGTTTCAGAGGGATCAGCTTGTTGAGTGTAGTTGGAAAGGCTTATGGGAGGGTCTTGATTGAGAGGATTAGGAGACGAACAGAGGGAGTAATTGGTGAGGAACAGTGTGGGTTTAGGACAGGTAGGGGTTGTGTGTGTAGATTAGGCTTTTGTAGTAAGACAGCTATGTGAGAAAGCTATTGGAAAAGGTAAGGATGTTTTGTGGGCTTTTATGGATATGGAAAAGGCTTACGACAGGGTAGACAGGAAGGCACTGTGGGAGGTACTGCAGATATATGGGACAGGAGGAAAGCTGTTAAGAGCAGTCTAGAGTTTTTACTAGAGTAGTAGAGCTTGTGTTAGGATTAGAAATGGAGAGAGTGAATGGTTTGAGGTAAAGGTGGGACTTCGTCAGGGATGTGTTATGTCACCCTGGCTGTTCAATCTTTACATGGATGTGGTGGTGCGAGAGGTGAATGCAAGGGTGGTGGGTCAGGGGTTGGAGATGATTAAAGAAAACTGGAAAAGTGGGAGGTGAGCCAGTTGTTGTTTGCGGACGACACTGCGCTTCTCGCAGGATCAGAGGAGGGATTGAGGAAGTTAGTGACAGAGTTTGAGAAGGTGTGTGAAAGAAGGAAGCTGAAGATAAATGTGGACAAAAGTAAGGTGATGAGATGTATAAGGGGAGAGAGTGACAGCAGGCTGGAAGTGAGCATTAAGGGTGAAAGACTGGAGGAAGTGGATAGTTTTATATACTTGGGTGCGAATGTGGCAGGAAAGGGAGGAGTGGGGGTGGAGGTAGAATGTAGATTGAGAGAAGCGAGTAGGTGCCTTGGTGGATTAAAAAGTGTAATGAGAAATAGATATCTGGGAATGGATGCTAAGAGGAGGTTATATGAAGGAGTTATTGTGCCAACAGCACTGTATGGGGCAGAAACATGGAACATGAGAGAGGAAGAGAGAAGGAGTTTGAATGTGTTTGAGATGAAATGTCTGAGAAGTATGATAGGGGTTACTAGGCTAGATAGAGTGAGAAATGAGGAGGTGAGGAGGAGAACAGGGGTGGAAAGGGAACTGGGAGATAGGGTTGATGAAAGAGTATTAGGATGGTTTGGACACATGGAAAGAATGAGTGAAGAAAGATTAGTAAAAGAAGTGTGGAAGGCAGAGGTGGAAGGAGTGAATATGAGGGGGCGTCCTAGGATGAGATGGATGGATGGGGTGAAAGGGGCATTACAAAAGAGAGGAATGTCTGTGGAGGAAGGACGGGAGAGGACAGAAGATAGGGGGTGAATGGAGAGGGGTTGTGTATAGATGATGCTGTGATGCATGAGGGGGAGTGGGTGGGGGATGGGGGGTGAGGAAGTATGTATGAGAAAAAATTTGACGCAGCCCGAAGGGATTTCTCTCCGTCTTCTCCTTTTCTGCATGGGGGGACGGAGAGGGGGGATCGCCAAATTTATGAAGCGGCCTCGCTGTGGATGTGCTGTGTCTTGCGACACTGCTTCTGACCCAGGGCAGTGGACAGGATGCAGGGATGACCCGTCATCCAGGAAGTGCCAAGATAAGAGGGAGGGAGGAGGTTGGGGGGGGGAGTGGAATATATAGGAAATGGAATGGGTGGGAGTGGTTTCTATGCCTTTTTCTTTTTGGCTACCCCCCGTTTAGGGGAAAAAAGCCTTTGGTATATGTATGTATGTATGTATGTATTATCAACTCTGAAATAGGAATGGCGTTAACTAGTACTATGCCGGTTCCAAGCCCAGATATAAGAGGAAGGTTTCTGTGACAGGTCTAGCAAACCGGCAACATTATTATTATTTTTTTTTTCGAGAAACGCATAGACAGCCTCGGAACAGACGGATCCACAAGTACACGATCCAGAAAGAAAATGGACAAAAGACACGGAATACTCTC
>NC_134802.1:1923687-1936924 GCF_046742065.1 Oratosquilla oratoria
ATCTTATTTGCTTTCTCAGAGGCTGAAATACACTGCTTGGATGATTTGAGGTCGTTACTGGTAATTACGCCGAGATCTTTTTCACTATCCACTTTTGTTAACGAATTTCCAAATAACTTGTAATCGTACTTGCTGTTATTTTTACCTATGTGCATTACCTTGCATTTACTTGTGTTAAATTTCATTAGCCACTTTTCAGACCATTGCTGTAATTTATCTAAATCTTCTTGAATATCCAATTGGTTTGAGTGATCATTTGCCACTCCGCACAGTTTTGTATCATCAGCAAATTTGGAAAATTTGGTCTATATCATTTATATATACTATGAATAGAAGTGGCCCAAGAACGGAGCCCTGAGGAACTCCACTTGCAACACTTTTCCATCTAGAAGTTTTTCCATTTAAAACAACTCTCTGTTTTCGACCATTCAACCAATTACTAGTCCAACCTAATAGGCTACCACTTATTCCATGCAAAGCTAATTTAGTAAGTAGTCTTTCGTGTGGGACGGTATCAAAAGCTTTTGCAAAGTCTAGATATATTAAATCTATATTGTTTCTTTTGTAATAATTCGAGATAACTGTGTTGTAGAATTCGAGTAAGTTAGTCACGCAAGAACGTTTCCGTCTGAAAGCATGCTGGCTATCATTTATCAAACGGTTACTTTCTAAATGATGTTCGATAGCATCTCTGATGATAGTTTCCATTATTTTTCCTACGATTGAAGTCAAACTTATAGGCCTATAGTTATTTGGTTTCTTTTTGTCACCTTTTCTGAATATGGGAGTAACGTTAGCTAGCTTCCATTCTCTTGGGACATCTCCGGATATGATGGATTTCTTGAAAATAATTTCTAATGGAACAACAATCTCATTTTTCATTTCCTTTAAGATTCTTGGATGCCAACCGTCAGGCCCTGGTGTTTTATTAACTTTGAGTTTGTCTATACACTTTTTAATTTTTTTTCTTTTGTTATATTTACCGTAGTGAGTAAGTTTACCCCAGACTTTTCACAGGTTTCAGTTTGGAATTCACTTACAAAGGAGGAGCATGCCGACAGGAGACCTTTGGTCCATAACTAGGTTGGATGCGAAAAAAATAATAATGATTAATAAATTAATGAATAAAAATTATAATAATATAAATAGTAATAAATAAAATTAATAAATGCATAGGTATAGTTAAATAATAAACAAACAGGAATATAGTAAATAATAATAAATGAAAATCGAGCAATAATAAACAAGCAAATAGACAAATAATAACAAACAAACAAATAATATAAAATAAATGTAGAATAATGGAGTTTAGAAAAAGTAGAAATAGAACATCAAGGAAATATAAAATTGGTACAAAGGAAGTCAAAAAAGTTAGCTCGGAAAGGGACCTAGAAGTAATTATCAGCAAAGCCATGTCACCAGACAAGCATATCAACAAAATAAATTAAGAAACCTTCAATTTACTAAGACCAATGAAAGTGGCCTTTGACTACTTGGATGAGGAAATGGTAAAGAAAATATTAGTTACACTAATAAGACCAGGACTGGAGTACACTGCAACACTATGGACACTCAGTACTAAAAAGAATATACTGTAAAGAAATCAAAGAGCAACAACAAAATTGGCACCAACTCTCTCTAAATTGACATACGAACAAATATTGTCCAAAAAGGAAATACTAACTCTGGAACAAAGAAGAGAAAGGGGAAATCTACTGACCATTTACAGAATTATGAAAGGGATGGAAGTCCTCAACAAAGATGACTTAATAAGTCATCTTTGTTGAGGACTTCCATCCCTTTCATAATTCTGTAAATGGTCAGTAGATTTCCCCTTTCTCTTCTTTGTTCCAGAGTTATTAGTTCCAATTTGGATAAGTGGGATAAGAGAAAAACAAGAGGACATGAAAAGAAACTCAAAAAGGATATTTATAGAAGAGATCTGAAAAAGAATAGTTTCCTACACAGAGTGGTGGATATTTGGAACAAACTGGATAAGGCAACAGTGTGTGCAAAAACTATACAAGAATTTAACCCCTTCACTCCGGGCCAAAATCTCGCGGGCAGCATTAGCTGCCAGACGTATGATGTTGCGTCATAATACTTGCATTATGAAAAATAAAGTTACTGCAGTATTGCTCGTTCTCTTTCACCCGTGAATTTTGATAACCATAGAAAATATGATGAAGCCAGTTTACAGAGTATAGGGGTCACGCAGGTACAACTACAATATATATAATCAAGACGCTGACATCGGCATCCTCGTGTACCCACTTGCTCCTCATGACGCCTACAGGTCTCTCCTGTTGACTGAAGATCAATGGATACCAGGTAATCAGCAAGTCACTGGATTGACCCATAAGTCACCTAAGGAAGAAATATTGTGTTGCTGACTGGGTGAGGCTAGAGTGGGGCAGTGCAGGTAGAGATGTTCACTTGCCTCTGTGTCCTGGCCTATTTTGTGTTGATATTGTTGATATTGTTTATACCTGGATGTATTCTAGTGATGCTCTTCCATTTGTGGGAGAGATTTATCTGTAGTACTGGTGTATGGAAGAGTTTAGTGGAGTATGGAGTTTGGTGGTCAGTCTTGGAGTACTTGTTTTGTGACCCCAAGTGCATTCATGTTTTCATGAATAGATCTTGTATAATACACATGGTAGGTTGCTGTACATGTCTGGATAGTGTGCTGCCAGCTGTTGGTACCTATCTTTATTTCTTGTTTATATGCCTTTAGCTGGTTGAGTTTGTATTACGTAATGGGATTGGGGGGGGGAGGGGTAGAGCTAAGGGCTCTTTGAGGTGTTTCGTTTACGAATACCGAGCTAAAATAATTGTTTAAGATATTACACATTCCTTCATTTGAATATTCAAGTTGACCGTCAGCAGATAATAGTGGACCAATGTGATTCCTAACAACCTTTTTATCTCTAATGTAACTATAGAATTCTTTGGGATTCTCTTTGGATTTATCAGCGATGTTCATTTCGTATTGTCGTTTTCTTTTTCTTATTGTCTTTTTAAATCTCTGTATTGATACATAACTTTCATAGTCATTAGATGCACCCGAGCACTTATATTTCTTATAAGCCTGTCTCTTTTTAGCAATACTTTTTCAGTTTCTTTGTCGAGCCACTTTGGGCGAGCCTGATTTGGGGGACGTCTGTCCTTAAAAGGAATGTAAGTTTGAATCATCTTAGTGAGCGTATTTTGAAATATTTCCCACATCTGATCTACAGGTCTTTCGTTTAATTTTGCCTCCCAATCTCTAAGCTGAAGCTCCTGACGTAGTCCTATGAATTGAGCTTTACTGAAATCGGGTATTTTAGAAACACAAGTATCTATTCTAAAATTGTTTAGGAGTTTGAATCTAACTAAGTTGTGATCGCTATTTGCAACAGATTCACCGACTTCTACATCAGTTACCATGCTTTCGCGGCTAGTGATAAAAAAAATCGAGTAAGTTTCCATATCTTGTGGGCTCTTTTACATGCTGAATTAAGTAATTGTCACCAAAAAAATCAATCAACGACTACCTATATGGCCATGTTCAAGGGTCATCCAATCAATATCAGTAAAATTGAAATCACCCATTATCAATAAATCCCGGTTGCAGAAACTAGACAGTTCTTGAAATAACAGTTTGTCGTCTGCTAATGATAATGTCTTTGGCCTACATATTACACCTGTATTCATTTTTTGTCCATTTGTTTGGGTTAACTCAACCCACAAACTATCATATGCATCCTGTTTCACTTTCTCTAAAACACAAGCATGAACATTGTTTTTAACGTACAATAGAACACCCCCACCTTTCTTGTGGTTCTTATCCTGATGAAAGTGTTTAAATCCCGCAATATTAAATTCAGCTTCAAACTCTGTACCATTTAACCATGTCTCAGTTATTCCTATCATATCGAGATTTTCGCTTTTGACATACGCCTGTATTTCTTGAAATTTGTTCCTAATACTACGAGCATTAAAGTACATGGTTTTAAGAAACTCGTGATTATTTCTTTTTGACACATTTTGTGTTTCAATATCATATCTTATATTATCATTTTGTTTTTTATTTATACCTTGCTCTATATTATTATTTGGTCCTTCATTGACATTCAATGCCTCATTAACATTTCTCCTATCAAAATTAACATTTCCCCCATCACGGACATCTGGTCGCTCACGGTCATCCGATCTCTTTTGTACATTTTGTCCCCCTACGTCACCGTGATTCACGCTGGCCTCCCGTCGTTCAGTGACATTATGTCCGGCATCCCTTTCTAAAATTATATTTTGTCCTCCAGTGACATTATATCCTACTGTGATATTTTTTCCTCCACTATAATTACATCCCATCGTGATCTTTTGTCTTCCACTATCATTACATCCTATCTTGATATTTTGGCCTTCATTTACATTCTGTCCGGTATCCCTTCCTAAAATTATATTTTGTCCTTTACTGACGTTATATCCTACTGTGATATTTTCTCCTCCATTATCATTACATCCTATCGTGATATTTAATTCTCCACTATCATTACTTCCCATCGTGATCTTTTGTCCTCCACTGTCATTACATCCCATTGCGACATTTTGTCCTATGACATTACATCCTAATGTGACATTTCGTCCTCTAGCGACATTACATCCTATCATGATATTTTGGCTTTCATTGACATTCTGTCCGGTATCCCCTCCTAAAATTATATTTTGTCCTTCACTGACATTATATCCTACCGTGATATTTTCTGCATTATCATTACATCCTATCGTGATATTTTGTTCTCCACTATCACTGACATTATATCCTACCGTGATATTTTCTCCTCCATTATCATTACATCCTATCGTGATATTTTGTTCTCCACTATCATTACTTCCCATCGTGATCTTTTGTCCTCCACTGTCATTATATCCCATTGCGACATTTTGTCCTATGACATTACATCCTAATGTGACATTTCGTCCTCTAGCGACATTACACACACACACACACACACACACACACACACACACACACACACACACACACACACACACACACACACACACACACACACACACACACACACACACACACACACACACACACACACACACACACACACACACACACATATATATATATATACAGGCATGACAGAATTTAATAGACACCAAGAGAAATCGTTTTTATTTATTAAACAAGCAATTGATACAATTAAAGTGCTTATAAATGGTCACAATGCGAATAGCCAATACTTGGTTGACATCCCCTGTGCTTTTTTCAATGCAAGGACACTTCTAGGCATGCTAGTGTTTAGCTCACGAATATTATCTTGAGGGATTTCTTGCCATGTTTCCCGTAGTGATCCTAAGAGCTCGGGCTTTGAAGATGGCTTACTGTTCTTTTTGCGAAGTTGTCGGTCTAATATACCCCAGATGTGTTCAATAGGGTTCATATCCGGGGACTGACTTGGCTATGGACGTTTCCTGATCCCATTATGGCTCAACCAATTTTGTGTTGCTTGGGCAGTGTGACAAGGAGCTTCATCTCCCATAAATAGGAAGACATTTTTACTCAAGCTACCATTGGAGAATATTGGAATGAGTCCTTCCTTTAATATAGAAACATTAATATAGAATTGATGTTTCCTTGACACTGCACAAGCTCTGATCGACCATCACTCCAAATTGCATTCCCACACCATTATTGAAATGCCCCCATGTTTCACTGTTGGCTGCAGCCTTTTGAGGTCAAGCTCTTGATTACAGAGTCTCCAGACCCACACTCTTCCACTGTCAGAAAATAATGCGAATCGTGACTCATCAGAGAAAGTGACAGTGCTCTAAAATGCCACAGGTCTCTCCACCATCTCAACAACCCAATCCTTTCTGCGCTTGATATTGGCTGGACGAAGGAGTGGCTTCCTTCTTACAACTCTGCCATAGTAATCCAGCTGTGGAGATACCTGACAACTGTCCTGGGACTGACATAAAATTGTGTTGTTATGTCAGAGGCCATGCAAAGTGGATCCTCTTCGACATTTCTTTTGACAAGAAACATAGTTCTTTCTGAGGGCCCTGGATGACCTGAATGAAGTTTTGTGCCCTTTTTGCCCTCTCTGGTTAATTGTACGATCACTCTAATATCAATAGAAAGGAGTATTGACAGATTTTTCGATATTTTACGTTGACTAATTCCACCTTTATGTTGACCCACAATACGACCCCGCTGAAATTCAGATAGGTCTACTGCTCCTTTGGTTCGTGGCATGCTTGATTAATCTTGTATGTAATCTGAAACAATAATTTAGGTAAATATAACATAATAGGTAAATTTGAATAACATTAAGCATTAAATAAGAGCAGAAATACATTTTTGTTGTGTCTAATTCAATTCATATTTATATATATTTACACACACACACACACACACACACCCACACACACACAACACACACAACACACACACCCACCCCACACACACACACACACACACACACATCAAAAATATGCAACATCATCAAGAGAATCTAAAAGCCATTCCTTTTCTCCACCATCTCAACAACCCAATCCTTCTGCGATTCTGGACCACTTCCCGATCTGCAAGTTTCCAGCTGTGGAGATACCTGACACTCTACTGACATAAATTGTGTTTTATGTCAGCCTTGACGTGGATCCTCTCGACATTTCTTTTGACAAAGCATTCTTTCTCTCCTGAATGAATTTTGTCCCTTCTGCCCCTCTGGTGAATTGTACACATCTATTAACAGTAAAAATGAGTATTGATAGATTTCGGATATTTTGCGTTGAACAAATCCACCTTTATGTTGACTCACATACACTGAAATTCAGATAGGTCTACTGCTCTCTGGTTCGTACTTGATTAATCTGTATGTAGTCTGAAACATAAATCTAGTAAATATAAGATATTAGGTAAATTTGAATAACATAGCATTAAATAAGAGCAGAAATACATTTTTTGGTGTCTATTCAATTCATATTTTATATATATTTACACACACACACACACACACACACACACACACAACACACACACACACACACACACACACACTCACACACACACACACACACACACACACACACATATATATGCATATATATCAATCAATAAAATCAAATCAGCCAACCTAATTCCATTGCTTGAATCACACGACCGTGCCGTCCTCTGCCACGTCAATCCTGCAAGCTTCCCGATCTTGTCTTTCACTTCTGTCTGGTCCCTCTTCCACGCTTCCAATCTCGAGCCATCCACGTCATTAACACACTGCTCCACCGCTCGTCAGTCGTTCGCACCAACTTACCTCCTAATTCCAGTTCCTCTCTTTTACTTGTAAATATCTTTCACTCTAGTCTGCCTCTCACACCAATTGCTCTCTTTCGGTCTCTCAGTGTTATTCCCATCATTGATCTCTCCATCTCCTTTGTTTCCATCGCCCTCGTCAGCTTCCAAGTCTCACACCCGAGAATTATGGCTGGCAGAATGCATTGATTGTAGAGAAGAAAAGGTAAAAGGTGCAAGAAGAGATTATAAATAAGAGAAGGCAGTAAGGGGAAGATGGGCAAGATATTTTAGGGTGGCTTAATGTGAAGGAGGATAGGGAAGGAAAGATATATGGTAAATGCTAAGAAAATGACCGAATGAGTGAGGAAAATGGAGGAGAAATAAGAAAGTGTGAAGCATTGTTAAGAGATGAAAGCAGGTAAGGCACCTGTCTGGATGCCATGCAGAATGTCTTAAAAAAGTATCAAAATGGTGGACTGTTGGATATATTTAATGTTTGCTGGAAGTGGGTAGAGTGCCAGACAATAATAAGTTCCACTTTACAAGGAAAAGGGGACAAGTGGTGAGTGTAGTAGTTTCAGAGATTAGTTTGTTAATTGTAGTTGGGAAGGCTTATGGTAGATCTGATTGAGAGATTCTGAGAGGAACAGAGGAGTAATGGTGAGAACATGTGTGATTTAGGACGAAAATTGTGTAGATCAGATCTTTTGTGAGAAGACAGATATATGAGAAGCTATAGGAAAGGAAGCTGTTTTTTGGGCTTTTATACATACATACATATACCAAGGCTTTTTCCCCCTTTCAAGGGAGGTAGCCAAAAAGGGAAACGGCATAAAAACACTCCCACCCATTTCATCCCTAGATACACTCCACACCCCTCCCACCCTCCCTCCTCATCTGAGCACCTCCTGGATGACGGGTCATCCCCTGCACCCTGCCCACCGCCCTGGGTCAGAAGCATGTCGCAAGACACAGCACATCCACAGCAAGGCCGCTTCATTTAATCGGCGACCCCCCCTCTCCGTCCCCCCTCTGCATATAAGGAGAGGTCGGGGAGAAATCCCTTCGGGCTGCGTCAAAATTTACTCACACATACTACCCCCCCGCCCCCCACCCCCCCCGCCCATTCCTCCTCATGCAATCACAACATCATCCATATACAACATTCTCCACTCACCTCTGTCTTCCGTCCTCTCCCTTCCTTCCTCAACAGACATTCCCCTCTTCCCCAAAGCCCCCTTCACCCCATCCATCCACCTCATCCTAGGACGTCCCCTCATGTTCACCCCCTCCACATCTGCCTTCCATACCTCTTTTACTAGTCTTTCTTCACTCATTCTTTCCATGTGTCCAAACCATCCTAATATTCTTCTTCATCAACCCTATCTCCCAAATCCTTTTTCACCCCTGTTCTCCTCCTCACCTCCTCATTTCTCACTCTATCTAGCCTAGTAACCCCCACCAAACTTCTCAGACACCTCATCTCAAACACATTCAAACTCCTTCTCTCTTCTTCTCTTATGTTCCACGTTTCTGCCCCATACAGTGCTGTTGGCACAATCACTCCTTCATACAGTCTCCTCTTCAGCATCCATTCCCAAATGTCTATTCCTCATTACACTCTTTAAATCCACCAAGGCCTTTTATCGCTTCTCTCAATCTACCTTCTAGATCCACCTTCACTCCACCTTTTACTTCTACACTTGCACCCTAGTATCTAAAACTATCCACTTCCTCCTGTCGCTCTACCTTAAAGTTCACTTCCAGTCTACTGCCACGATCACCCCTTGTACATCTCATCACCTTACTTTTTACCCACATTTATCTTTAGCTTTCTTCTATCACATACTCTCCCAAACTCTGCCACCCACTTCCTCAATCCCTCCTCTGACCCTGCCACAAGCGCAGTGTCGTCCGCAAACAACAGCTGGCTCACCTCCCACTTTTCTCCATTTTCTTTAACCATCTCCAATCCCTGACCCACTACCCTAGCATTCACCTCGCGCACCACCCCATCCATGTATAAGTTGAACAGCCAGGGCGACATAACGCATCCTTGACGAAGTCCCACCTTTTACTTCAAACCACTCACTCTCCGCGCTCCTCCTCATTTCTAATCCTGACAAGCAAAGCTCTACTACCTACTCTCATAAAAAACTCTTGACAGCTCCCAAAAGCTTTCCTCCCTATCCCATAAATCTAGCATAACCTCCCACACGTGCCTTTCTTGTCTACCCTATCATAAAGCCTTTTCTTCCCAGATCCATAAAAGCCCAAAAAAACAAAACATCCTTCCTCCCACTTTCCCTATAGCTTTCTTCTCACATATCTGTCCTTACACCACAAAGATCAGATCTACACAACCTCCTACTACCAGTCCTAAATTCCACACTGTTCCTCACTCCTTAACCAATTATACTCCTTCTGTTTCCTCTCCTAATAACCTCTCAATTTAACGATCCTCCCATATAGCCTTCCCCCTACTACACTTAACAGGCTAATCCCTCCTGAAACTACTAACATTCACACGTTGTAACCCCCCTTTCCCTTGTAAAGAGGAACCTATATACAATGGGCACGTTCTCCCCAGTTCCCCTCCGGTACTCTAAGCTCTAAAAACCCTCTCTCCAGCAAACATTAAATAACCTCAAACCCTCACCAACCAACCAGTCCACCATCACTGAACCTACCTTTGAACCCCCTTTTTTTTCAGCCTTCTTCAACATTCATGCAATGGCATAACCATCCAGACATCAGGTGCCTTAACCTGCTTTCATCCAATCTATTTTTTTTTTTTTTTTTTTTTTTTGTTTTTTTTTTTTTTTTTTATTTTTTTTTTTTTTTTTTTATTTTGTTTTTTTATTTTTTTTTTTTTTTTTTTTTTTTACATCTTTACAACTGCCTTCCAATAACTTCACCTCATCCTTTCCTTATTCTCTCCTCCATTCTCCTCACTCATCACATCTCATCTTTCTTCGCCATTTTCCCCAAGCACAGCTATCTTTTTCCCTCCCCTATCGCTCCTTCATCATTTAGCAACTCCCTAAAATATTCTGCCCATCTTCCCCTTACTTTTACTGACTCTACTGCCATCTCTTTCCCATTAATCCATTCTCTCCATCTGTACCTTTTACCCTTTTCTCTTCCCCTACCTTTGAAATTCGCCTCCCTCTTCCTTCTTCTGTAATTTCTTTTCCAAAACGATCATTTTATTACTTTCAACAAAATTTTCTGTCATACTCCCTACCATCCACCCACCAAACCCCATTTTCACATCCTGCTCTCCTCTTTTTGCAACCTTTACCTTTTGCTTTAACCTTCTCTTTTCTTTTCTTTGTACGTCTCATATGACTCCCACTCCCCCGTCCTCTGTTTTGTAATAACCAATCTGTGAATGCTCGCTTTCCTTCTCTTCTACAAACCTTCTTTGTTTCCCTTCATCCAACCACCACTCCACCTTCTACCCTTTCTTCTAGTTAACCCCCCTGTCCTTCTTGTTTCCACACACCATCCTTGCACACTTTTAAAGACTCCCTCCTTGGAACCATCCCCATTTCCTCCTCCACCCTCCATCTCTTCTCTGCTCCATCCTTTACCTAACTTTCTTTTCCCTCCCACTGTCCCTCCTTTTCAGCTTCTTTTCGGAACTTACTCCCTTTCTCCTTTTCCCTTTTCATTCAAGGAGTTCACACTCTAAGAAACCTCCCTACCTTTTGTCCCCTTTTTTCCCCTCCTTTCTCCATCTATCCTCCACTCTCAGCGTTACCCCTTCCACGCAAAAAAAAAAAAAAATGATCTGATATTCCCCCACCACCCCCCCCCACTCTCCCCTCTAGCACAAGTACATCCTTAACTCTTCCTATCATAATCCTATTGTACCACTACATAATTCCATTAGGCGCTCTTATCTACTACCACCCCCTTCCCCTCCACCCACCACCTCTCCGCCATGTGTACTTATGCTTTACTTTCTTCTTTCCGAAACCACTGTATTTTGCTATCATCAACTCTCTTTCTAGACACATTACCACCTTTCCACCATCAACTCTCCACTACGATTCTTCTCCTTGGAACTCCCACACTTCCCAAACTCACTCATCCATCGATTTGACCATTTCCCACCCTAACCGCAAATTAAGGTCTCCCAGTAACTATTACATTGGCTTTTATAAAGGATCTGGAAAAAGGCTTAAACAGGGTAGACAGGAAGGCAACTTGTGGGAGGTTTTGCGGATATACGGAATAGGAGGAAAGCTTCTAGGAGCTTTCCAGAGTTTCTTACGATAGTAATTAGAGCAATAGTGTCAGGATTAGAAATGGAGAGAGTAAATTGTTCGAGGTAAAAGGTGGGACTTCGTCAGAGGGATGGACGTTATGTCGCCCCCTGGCTGTTCAACTTTGTACATGGAAGTGTGTGTGTGGTGCGAGAGGTAAATGCACAGAGGTGGTTGGGTCAGGGATTGGAGATGGTTACAAGAAAATGTGAGAAAAGTGGGAGTGAGCCAGCTGTTTTGTTTGCGGACGAACCACTTGGCGCATTTTTGGCAGGATCGGCGGAGGGAAATGAAGGAGTTGGTGGACAGAGTTTTGGAGATGGTGTGAAAGAAGACACGCTGAATATAAATGTGGGTAAAGGTAAGAGGTGATGAAATAGTACAAAAAGGTTGAAAAGTACAGCAGACTGGAAGTGAGCATTGAGGAAGAGCGACTGGAGGAAGTTGATAGTTTTTAGATACTTGGGTGCAAATGTGGCAGGAAAAGGTGGAAGTGAAGGTGGAGGTAGAATGTAGGATGAGAGAAAGCGAGTAAATGCCTTGGTGGATTAAAAAAGAATAATGAGGAATAGACATTTGGGAATGGGATGCTAAGTGAGACTGTATGAAGGAGTGCATTGTGCCAACAGCACTGTATGGGAGGCAGAAACATAAATATAAGAGAGGAAGAAAGAAGGAGTGGGAATGTGGTGTGAGATGAGGTGTCTGAGAAGTATGATGGGGGGCTTACTTGGCTAGATAGAGTGAGAAATGAAGAAGTGAGGAGGAGCAACGGGGGTGGAAAGGGAGCTGGAATTCATTAAGGGTATGATAGTAAGAGTAGAGGGAAGAGATAGGGGGTTAATGAAGAAGTATTAGGATGGTTTGGACACATGAAAGGAATGAGTGAAGAAAGACAAGTAAAAGAGGTATGGAAGTGCAGATGTGGAGGGAGTGAACATGAGGGGACGTCCTAGGATGAGGTGGATGGATGGGGTGAAGGGGGCTTTTTTTTTTGGGAAAGAGGGGTAATGTCTGATGAGGAAGTACGGGATCGGACAGAAGACAGGGTTGAAAGATAGAATTGTTGTATATGGATGATTTGGATTATCAATATGAGGTGGAATGGGTGGGGGATGGGGGGTGAGGTAGTATGGTGTGAGCAAAATTTTGAGGATGATGAGACGCACCCAGAAGGGATTTCTTTCTCCCGTCCTTCTCCAGTTATTCATGGGGGGACGGAGAGGGGGGTCGCCGATTTAAATGAAGCAGCCTTAGCTGCGGATGGTGCTGGTGTGGTCCTTGCGACACTGGCTCTACACCCAACCAGACCAGACACGGGCAGTGGAAACGAGGTGCACGGATGACCAGTCATCCAGGAGGTGCTAAAATGGGAGGGAGGGTGGAGGGGAGTGGAATGTATTTAGGAATGGAATTGGTGGGAATGATTTTATTGTGCATTTCTCCTTTTTGGCTACCTCCCTTGTAAGGGGAAAAAGCCTTGGTAATAATGTATGTAAATCTTTTACGTTTCACGAACTTTTAAAGGTAAGAAACTCTCAGGGTTTTTATAAATACATACGCAAAACACTTTCCAACCAATTGAAATGCGTCTTTTATTATTTCATTATCATAATCTTAATCGTCAACCTTCGCCATCAGTCCTAAATAATATTATACTCGTCAACTTCCT